>NW_010321290.1:0-26642 GCF_000700745.2 Antrostomus carolinensis
TTGGCCTGTGTGTGCTGTGTGATAGCACTCTAGGTTATCTGCTCCATGACCTTCCCTGGCACCAAGGTCAGACTGACAGGCCTGTAGTTCCCCTGATCCGACCTCCAAACTTTCTTGTAAATGGGAGTGACATTTGCCACCCTCCAGTCAAGTGGAACCTCCCCAGTCAGCCAGGACTGCTGGTAGATGATGGAAAGGGGTTTGGCGAGCACCTCTGCCAGTTCCCTCAGTATCCTCAGGTGGACCCCATCTGGCCCCACAGTCTTTTGAATGTCTAATTGGCTGAGCAGGTCTCTAACCATTTCCTCCTGGATTATTGGAGCTTCATTCTGCTCCCCATTCCTGGCTTCTGGCTCAGGGGGCTGGGTACCTGGAGAGCAGCTGACCTTACTATTAAAGACTGAGGCAAAGAAGGCATTAAGTACCTCAGCCTTGTCCTCATCCCTCATCACTATTGTTCCCTCTGCATCCAGTAAAGGATGGAGATTCTCCTTGGCTCTCCTTTTGTTGTTAATATATTTATAGAAACAGTTTTCGTTATCTTTCACAGAGTTGGCCAAATTAAGTTCTAGTTGGGCTTTAGCTCCTCTGATTTTTCCTCTGAAAGACCTCACTTCATCCTTGTAGTCCTCCTGAGATGCCTGCCCCTTTTTCCAAAGCTCATAGACTTTCCTCTATTTTCTGAGATCCACCCAAAGGTCTTTGCTCAGCCAGGCTGGTTTTCTTCCCTGAAGGCTCTTTTTTCAGCACATGGGGATGGCCTGCTGTTGTGCCTCCAGGATTTCCTTCTTAAAGAGCGTCCAGCCTTCTTGGGCTCCTTTACCCTTCAGGACTGCTTCCCAAGGGACTTTACTGACCAGTCTTCCAAACAGTCCAAAGTCCACCCTCTGGAAGTCCAAGGTGGCAGTTCTGCTGACTGCCCTCCTTGCTTCACCAGGGATCGAAAATTGAATCATGATAAGTCAGTAGGCACGTTTCTGAGGGCTGCATGACTAGATGAAGGATATCAGCCGTTAGAAGATGGTAGGAAAGGTCACTAAACATTTGCATCAGATTGGCAAATCAAAAGCAGACCAAATGAACATATTGAAATATATTAGTTTTCTGGGATGCTGCAAGAGGTCAGTAGGAGCTCTAGAGAAATGTATTGTATTGCCTTGACCACAATAAAACCATTAAGCACTCAGCCTATTGGGCATAAAATATCTGAGTGACCCATTGAAGCAGGATATGTTCTTATGATCTTACCAGGCATGGAGGGGAGGCTGGCTGGTCAGTAAATAAACCCAGTACAACTTTTTCTATTTAAATGGAAGTGAGAAGCGCGACTAGTGGCATTGTCTACAGCAAATTCTCTATATACAGGTCTGTATAATTTTCCCTGAACTTTTAAAATCCCAAAACTGAAATACACCATACTGCTTTCTACTTAAGGCTCAATTTGGCATTGAGTAGCCTTCATTGCAGGCATGTGCCCCATGAAAATTACCCCATCTTTCCCAAGCGTACACATAGATTGGATACATATACACCTGCACAGTACCTTTTTCTCTTATAGTATTTCAAGATGCCTGTACTTGCACCACTGATGCAGGAGATAAATGAGCACCACCAGGTCTATACCCCTAAGGCTGAAAAATGCACTGATCTATGAACTGAAGATGACAGCTGTTTCACAAATGCTGCCATTGAGACTCAGCCTATGTGGGGGATAAAGTCCTCTGCTTTGAGTATGGAGAGAATAAAAACTAACAAAGAGAAAGGAGAACTGCAGACTGATGAGATTAGACTAGAATGAGGAAATCATTTGGGAAAGGATACAGAGGAGGTCAGGGGCTTTGGGTTAGGAGAGCTGCCTAGGACCAGATATACAGATCTAGAAAGGCAGTTAATGTACATCACACAGAATCACAGAATGGTTGAGGTTGGAAGGGACCTCTGAAGGTCATCTAGTCCAACCACCCTGCTCAAGCAGGGACTCCTGGAGCACATGAACCAGGATTTTGTCCAGACAGTTTTTTAATATCGCCAGGGAGGGAGATTCCACAACTTCTCTGGGCAGCCTGACCCAGTGCTCAGTCACCCTCACAGTAAAGTTCTTTCTCATGTTCAGGTGGAACTTCCTATGCTGCAGTTTATGCCTGTTGCCTCTCACCCTATTGTTGGGTGCCAATGAGAAGAGTCTGGCCACAACCTCTAGACACTCTCCCTTTAGATTTTTATAAATATTAATCAAATCCTCTCTGAGTCGTCTTTTCTCCGGGCTGAGCAGGCCCAGCTGCCTCAGCCTTTCCTCATATGAAAGATGCTCCAGTCCTTTAATCGTCTCAGTTGCCCTTCTCTGGACATGCTCCCTGAGTTCCCTGTCCTTCCTGAACTGGGGAGCCCAGAACTGGACACAATACTCCAGGTGGGGCCTCGCCAGGGCTGTGTAGAGGGGGAGGATTGCCTCTCTTCACCTGCTGGCAACACTCTTCCTAATACAACCCAGGATACCATTAACCTTCCTGGCCACAAGAGCACACTGCTGGCTCATATTTAACTTGTCATCCAGGACTCTCAGGTCCTTCTCTGCAGGGCTGCTTTCCAGGAGGTCAACTCCCAACCTGCTCTGGTGCCTGTGGTTATTCCTTCCCATATGCAGGACCCTGCACTTTCCCTTGTTGAACCTCATGAGGTTCCTCTCTGCCCATCTCTCCAGCCTGTCGAGGTCCCTCTGAATGGTCATATTGAACTCTCAGTGCACTGCCCTTGGTGTTTCTCCAAAATGAATCTTCTTTTTTTTCAAGCTGATCTCTCTGCTTCTTCCTTCAGAGGATGCAAAGGAAAATAAACAACCCCATTTCAACAAGCACAGTGTGAAATTTTGCAAAAGTCGTGCTGGAAACTACCACACCAAGAGGATGGAAGGTCATCTGCTGCACTGTTGAAGAGCAACAATTTCTTCTAGTGTAGCACCCAAGCCTACAACCTTGGCACAACCCATCCCTGCAGCTGCTCTGTGCTTCCCAAGGCAGTCATTTGCAGTGGCATAAGGCACCCAACCATCTTGGTACAGGTCTGTCAATGACATGGTGCAAGTCAGGGCAAAACCTTAGGTCAAGGCGGAGAGAGCATCTCTGTCAGAGCCTCGTCCTCTCTTCTTGGCAAGCTAAAGCTGAGCACACACATTGGTGAAACTGGACATTTTTCCTCAGGGTTAAAGCCTCAGTATGCTCCCACAGACAGGTGCCTACAAACCAGAAAAGTTCCCAATCTGTAACTGTCAGTTTATACCAGCTGTGGCTCCAGACTTGTATATTCAGCAGTGTGATTGGTCTTTTTTTCTAATTTTCTTACTCTTTAACATTTTAGAACTAGCATTTCAGGGATGCTAATTAGGTTCATCAACCTAATCTAGCTGTTCATCTTAGGTATGCTGATATAATTTTCTTCCATTTCAGAAAAATAGGTGGGGACAAGAGGACAGTGCTTGTTTGTGGGTATTTTACTTATGTTTCTGGTTTGTTTAATTATCTTGGCTTAGAGGCTCACAAAGAAACAGAGTTTTCTTCACATGGGAATAGGCAGCATTACTTGAAAGTCAGAAACACTTTGTTTTAAAGCCATTTTTCCCTTTACTGAGTGATTTGCAAGTATTTTATTTAAAAAGCCATCACTGTCTGGTGACCGGAATAAGTAAAAAGGTTTTCTTGTTCACAAAGATACTCAGTTTCCCTATAGGAGTCAAAGTGGCTTCCAGAAGAATCTGACCCGATATTTGTATAATATACATATATAGCACATGTCACTCACCACTTGCATTTGCTGCTCCACCTTTCCATTTCTTTCCAGTTTCAAAACTGTAATAGAAAGTGTTGTTTAGCTGCAGGAATGAGACCATCTATTCATAAACGGCTTTTCACTAAGAACACATTTAACTGTAAGAGTCACATTCCCCAAATATTTCTGGGAATCTAAAGCCAAACTTCCAAACCAGAGCAGCCAAGGAGCTAGGTGTGATGTGGTGAAGGAGAATTTGCCCAGTCCCAGTGCAACTGCTGAGCTGACTGAATGGCATGCACAGTGTACATCCAGAAACACAGAGTGGGTAACAGGAATGACTCGGTAAACATGTCCCAGTTAATCCCTTCGTGGTATAAAAGACTGCACTTCAACTGAAACAGTTTGGATATTTTTAAACATTTAGCAATCTTTTTCCCTATCCTCTACCACAAGCATTCCTATGGCCTGAAAAAAATGTATTTGTGGTTAATTTCTTCTCCAATGGGTTACATTCTATTCAGATTAATGTCTGCAATGCATTTAGACTGCTTGAATGAACTAATATGTTCCCAAAGTCAGATAATGGACTGCTAGAACTCCACAATAAGATGGTACTGGTCTACTATCCTCATCACACCAAATGGAAGGACTGCTTGAGACATCCTTGATGCCAACAGCCCAGTAAATAGTCATATGAGTCAATACCTTGATTGCAAGCAACCACTTCACCGAAGTAAGGACTTGTTTAAGTTGAAGGAGAATGAAACGTGCCAATAGTATTCCAGTATGACTGTTAATGTGCTTTCCAATGGGTGCCACACTCCTTTCAGGCACCCAAGCAACAGCTCAATAGTACCAAGACTCAAATGAACACTGCTTAGTTCTTACCTGATATTTCTCATGAGCGATTGTGAAATTATCTTGCACTATCTTGTGAAAAATCTCCATTGGTACTTAGCATTCTGGTAAATTACTGAGGACTCTGTCAGAGCTGCTGCCTTTTTTCCTTATTTTGAGCTCTCTGTATATACTGTTGATCCTTTTGTTTGTATTCCATCATCATAGTGGACCAACTGAATGTATTGACACTTCTGCAACCCCCATCACCTCCTAAAATGCAGCAAAGCAGTGTTTTGATTGAAGAACAGGCTCATTAGCATTCATTTACTGTCTCAAGACAGCCTGGACTGGTTCTTCCTGGCTGGTGTAACAACACTTTAAACCAGGGAATGTATACCTTGGACTGTGCTGGAGAAGGGTATTTTGATGAACATCCTTTTTTCCATTATTTTTTCCCCCCAAATAAGAGTCCTCTCCTTTAGCTCCACAGTAAAAATGTTGATGAGACCAACCCCCGATCCTGCTGGATCTTACACAGATCCTTGTGCTTGCACTTCAGCACTGGTAAAAGGCAAGGTTTCGGCTACACTACCCTGGCTGGGCAGCAGTAATTGAGCTCTCATCAGTAAGACTCCTGGCACGGTTTTTAGGATCAGGTAAGCAATGCTGGTCAAGTCATATTGAAGGTGACTCCAGCTCCCACTTTGCCTCAGAGTACTTGGTTTTTCCCATCATGTTGGCTTGCCTTTCTCTTTCCAGTCTGAAGCACACAGAAACTGAAATAAAAGTGGAGGGAGAGGAGGGATGCATTAGGCCTGGCCCCTGCATACATCTATTTGAACCGTGAGGCTCTATGAACTATGAGCATCACTGCCAGAAACAACACAGACAGTCAGCACCTCCCGTTCAAAAATGGTGCTCCAAGTTTATGCAGTATAGATTTTTTTTTTATATAATTTTTCATCCAATTTATTAGGACTGAATATTCATGATAGAGGGACTGGAGGGGAAAAGGGTAGCTCTTCATCTGAACTTACAACCCCAAGACATCTGTGACTCTTCAGGTCTTCCAGTCTCTAGGATATCTTCTAAGCATAATCTGGCTCTGAACAGTTGAGTTACCCTTAATTAAATTAATTAAGTTAAGATTAATTTTATAACCAACTTGGCTGAAAGATTAACTCATATGACACAATTCTGGCTAAAATTATTTCAAATGTCGATACTGTCTTAATACACACCTTAACTATTTCACAGGGCTCCTTCTTCATCTATTTTCATCTTGAGACAATCTGATTGCATGCAGTGGAATTAGTTACTCTGAGAAGAGGAAAGATCATACCCATGAATACTAATTCTCAGCCTTTAATAAACTGAAGTTAAGGGGTGAGGGGAGGAGGAAGAGAAAAGTCGTGCCTGAAAATGCAAGCCAGAATTTGAGACATATATGCACAAGTGGGAGGAACAAAGAGGTACCTTTTCTCTGTGCTCTCCTCAGGTGTAACAAGGGTAGTACAGCACCGCACATGTTTGTGCACATGTGATGGACTTTAATCAGGGGGAGGTGCACAGATTTGAATGGGACTGCTACACAGACTTGTTGCATGAAAGGGGTAGCTAAGCAATTTAGCAGGAAATAAACTCCCTTGCATTCCAACTCACCCCCAGATAACTGGAGGATCTGGGGGCAGCTGGGCTTAAATCCTGAGTGATGCCCAATTGAGCACTATCAGTCCAACAACAGTGGACTCACTCAATACCCACGATTTGTGGACTCACACGGCTAAACCTGCAGCATTTAGCGGCATCCTGTTGGGCACGGGCTTGGTGTAACTGGTTATGGACAGACACAGTTTGATGTGACACTACAAGCCTGGACACACCAGTGCCCGATTCACTCGATAGTGCCCTGCACCTTCTGTCCAGTCATGACCTCATCAGGCAACAGCCCAGTGAGAAATTGTGCAGCAACTCTGTAAGCAAATGGAAGCACTTTAATAAAGCAACAGGATTAATACAGATTCGTATGGACTGCTGGTGATTAGCTACTGTCTGTAGAAATAAATCCTTGTATTAAATTTACAAATTACTAAAAGTGTCATTAGTTGCTAAAGGGTGACATGTTACTAAAAGTGTTAAGTTGGTAAAATAATTGTCTAGAGATTTTCTAAGTTTCCAAGGCAGATCCTCGACTGAGTCTAAGTCTAAGTCTTACCCAAAGGTGTCCCAATGGGAGGGAAGAGAGGCTCAGCCTGTCAGCTGGTCCCAGGGGTCAGAGTCTGTGATGGAGTCATCCCTGACTTGTGAGTGATGGCATCTTCCCTGACTGTTCCCTAATTCCCTCCTTTCTTGGGCTATTTTTATACTATTTTTCTACCTGCAAGGTGGAGCTCGAGTGACTCTAGTCATACCTTTACGGGGATTGGCAAAAGGCACTTCTGCCTCCCTTTTTAGGTAGAAATTAACAAATTTGGAGCCCATGCCCCTTGCAGGGGTGGAGGAGGGGGCCAGTGTGCTGGAGTTATGTTTTCGTGTAGCTATAATTCAAGGTCCACCATAGGGAGGCAAACATCAGAGGGGTGCCTGTGGGGCGTTGGTGGTCGACCCTGGATTCCTCGTAGACAGCACATCAAGCCTTGTACCATGCTGCGATCGAGACAAGAGCTGGAAAGCAAGCCTCTGCTGTCTCCCATCTCTTGTTTTTCCTTGATAAGCACCAGGCCTAGTAGGGAGGCAGCCTTGGAGAAGATTCTTCTCATGCCAGCTGTAATTTTCCCCTGGGATGATCCTCGACACTGTACCTTCCTTTAGTGTGTGGACACAGCCATTTTCTGATTTTTAGTTACCTCCAGTAATTACTCCACAAGACTGTAATATGCAGAAGCAAAAGCAACTGCATGACTGGCATCTCTGCTTATGTCTTCACCATAACCTTTTTCTATTCCTATTACATTAAAGTCTCTTAACTGATTATGCAGGATCTCAGCGTGCTATATGATCCTGTTACCTTCAGGCATAATTGCAAATGAGACAAGAAATCTCAGCTGTACTGCTCCTTATAATGGCATTCATTCTTTGTCCAACGTTAACTATTCCTTGCAGCTGACAATGAAACACAAAGACCAAAGAGTTAATTTTCAATATAATGAAAAATCAGTACATGCTAATATGTTCCATGTTCCTTTGCTTATTTACCTCGAAAAGCACTATTTTGTTTTGCTCCAGGAATACTTAAAAGCCAGGCACTAAATAAAAGGTGAGAACAAAATACACAAAGGAAAACATCAGATTTGTTTAGAAACCAAAGAGGACTTGCCACAATCTCTACTCAGAGAAAGCAGTAACTGAACAGAAACTTTTTAGGTTTTATTTCCATGACCTTACAGCTTTGATGGTGCATTTCCACCTGTGGCACAGCACTGTCATTGCCACCACACCATGCAGCACAGCACGTGAAGGTGTCCATCTGACCTGACAGCCATCTGGGAGGATGGAGACACCTTCATGAACCCCATCCTAACCCTCCACAATAGCTCTAGCAGAGGGAAGAGGGAAATCTACTCTGGATATAGTTGACTTCCCCTTCTCAATGGAAGGTCTGCAGAAGATTTCAAGTGGAGCACTCTAGTGACACTGGTGGCACCCAAAAGAAACCATCAGGACTTACTGCAAAATAAGTTTCCTGGTGTCAGTGAAGCGGTGAGCAGGATCCAGCCCATCGGATGAGGAAGAAGGATATGCAAGTTATTCCTTGGGTGGACTGAGGTACCTGCCTTGCTTTCATATGCATACAGGAGTGAAGAGTGCAATGCAACATCTAAACTCCCTCTGATTCTGCAGTATAGCCAAATGGGTATTTTGCACATTTGTAGGTGCCTGTTCTGCTTCGACTTCACCATTAAACTCAAAGACGACAATATTCAGCCTTTCTCTAGTTGTCCATTATTTAGCTCAGGATTTTTGCCAGACCTGGGAGTTTCCTCAAAGACACACAGTTTATTTTCCACCATTGTCTGCAGTGACTTTAGCTCTGTGTTTATCTGTTGATACATTGGTTTGTTTCATCCCATTTTGTTTTCTATTCAACTTCCATTAACTTGCATAGGGCTTGTCTCACATTCAGTATTTACTGAAGTGCTTTAATATATTGTGGTCCCTAAAAAGTGTTTGTTAATCTTAATCCAAGTATATGGGAAATGAAGAAGTGGAATTATTACGCATCACCTTAACCATATTTTTTAATGAGAATATTGCCTAGAACTGATGCATCATTCAAACGTATTAATCAAAAATTAACTGTGGATCTAATTTGTATCTTCCACTTTCAGTGATGCAGTTTTAAGTTAATAAAGTCTAAGATTTTCTAGTCAAATACTATGCAGACAGCTGACACTATTACAGTTTTTTGGAATGTCACATGATATTTGAGGATAAGGCTTATGTATTCCCTCTTATAGAAGCCATTTCTTTTCTTCCATCCTTCTGCAGCCATATTTTGAAAGAGAGGACCAATGAACGTGATAAACACAGCAAAGAATTATCATCAGGAGAGAGGTTGTACCTTATCCTCTCAGCCTGAAAGAAGCGAATGAATGCCAAACACCTTAGCTTTTTTGTAGTTCAGTTATCTAATCAAGACAGATTTTGTTCTTTATAAGATATGTGAAATGCAGCTCATAAAATTATACTCATTATTTGAAAAAAATAAAATAAATAACCTATACATGATCAAAAGCACTCAAAAGCTAGGGTCTTCTCAGGCTTAATTTCTATCAGTGTAAGTTCTAGATCATTAATAACAGGAAACGCAGGGAAAAAACTTTTTTAAATTCAGATTATTATTTCACCCTTCTAACAGTAATTCTTAATTGCATACATTTTCAGAGGTGTCTGAGTCTGGATATGACACCTAAAAATACCAGAGCTTCCTTTGGAGAAAGTATTTGAAATAACAGAATGGTGATACAGATGTGATTAATTTTTTTTCTGCAAGATGCCTCCACGGATTCCTCATTTTGTGGAAATTATGTCATTGCCCTCTGAAATGAGCAATCCTGTCTAAATTTATTTCCCTAGCTTCTTACCATGAGAAGAAAATTGAGAATCCCATCTGACCAGCAAGATCATGACCAGGTCAATATTCAGCAACTTGGATCCATATTCTTGTCTATTTGGTAACTGTGATTCAAACTGGCGTTTCAACTGGAATCATGTCACCAGCCCACTGCTTTCTTCAGTGCAGTAATTAAAGTTTCTTTTGTGTGACCATTAACCATTGTATTTTTGCTTGAGTTTGTAATAACTACAGTGGATTAAAATAACATAATACACTCATTTAGAAAGTTACCATAGAGACCACCTATCTTGTTTTTGCAAGGAGTGGAAGTTTCCCATCTTAAGTTGTTAGAGCCGTTCTCCTTAATGTCCTCTGAGACATAATAAACAGAGTAATCAAGGCTTGCACTTAAGGACATGTCATTCCCTCGTAAGAATGAACATAAAGTTGAGAAAATATTTAATATACATTGTTAAAAAAATAGTTAATGTATATTCATTGGGTTTATATGTCCTTGGCTTCTCAGATTTTATACAAAGGAAATCTCACAAGATTCGTATATGTAAACTAGGTTTCAACATGGGCTCTTTTCCACTTGTTTCAAATATATTTTAATATAACCAAGTGCTATTTTGTTTCACTAAACTTCAGCTCTGCCTAAATAATAATGGAGTGTATATTTTACAGGTTTATTTTTTACTATTTACCTTATTTTCACAACTTATTGTTTGGAGTCACAAGAAAAAAAACCTCCTCAGAAGAAAAGCTTAACCCAGAAACTGTCAGCATGTATTAGTCTTCATTGTTTCAAATCTTATACACTTTTTTTGATTAAATATTGAAGCATTCCCACATGGCCAGCTGAAAATATTTCCCTTCAAAGCATAGAAAACATCTAGCATCGTTTGCTTAACGTCTTCATGCACACTCACACTTTCACAAACGCATACCCTCAGGGGGAGGCAGGGTCAGAAACTCATCTGCTATAAAATGAACAATTTGTGAAGGCTGCAGGGCTCTCGGACAAATAGGGATTTATTAATCAAACAAAACTATAGGATGGTTATTAGGAAAACGTTCTCAGGACCAAGAATGATTAGATTGTGTGGGTATGACAGTCCCAGGTATGGAGATCAGTGTGTATAACCAAAAGTGAAGTCTTTGTTGGTTGTGGTACCACTCTATCGGTTTAGTTTTGGGGAGAACACAAATGTCACTCCAAGAGGAAGACGAAAACTCAACCCACACAGGGCAGGCAGCTCCTTTGCTCTGCTTAGGGCAGACATGCAACAGCTTCAGACTCTTTTTGTTAAGAAAAACATTATATTATCTTCTGTGCATCAGCACACCCACTTGGTGATTAATTTACATGGCAAGTGTAATTATTGACACAAGGCAGTTAAGCTGTTTTACTTCAGAGGATTTCATCCTAAGGTAAATGCAACTACATCCCAGGTGACAGCCACTTCAGCCCTCTGAGTACATAAAATGGAGAGCGTGTTTCATTTCCCCAAGGTACATCTCACACTCAGGCTTTCTGAAGCACAAGGCAGGCTGCCATTATGCTTAGCTTGGGCTGGTAGTAATTAGAGTGACCCAGGATTTCTCAGAACTACTACATCTTAAGAAACAGAGCTTTACCTCTGTTGACCTTCTCCACAGCTGCCAGACTGAACAAGCACTATGGGACTAAAAGCATAAATTAACTTAGTGACTCTGTCAAAACAGCATTGATTCAGGAAGTGCAATAATGGACAACTGCTTCCTCAAAACCTGCACTCAGTTCAAGTCATTGAACAAATGTGTAAGAGACTATTAATTCAGTGGGTTTTATAATGTAATTTAACTAATACAATAGAGACTTAAGCCAAGCCGTTTCAAACATGTGCAATCTAGTATGAAAAGGAGTGTTTTAAAAATGGTGGAAAGTTGCGTTTCATGTTTTTCTTCCCTTTTTCTTTTCTAAGAAGACAGATGTATATTCTTTCATTCTAAAAAAAGTTTAGTACAAAAGCAAACTTCATCAGGGAAAGGGAATGGATAGTTTGCAGTCAGAAGGACAAGGACAATTGATACAGATACCTATTTTTTGAATATCACTTGGCTGAAAGATCTGTGGATTTTAAATTTGAGAAGAGTTTGGACTAATAGACATGTGTCACCTCTGATGTACAACCCATTAAACTGTTCTGTTTTTTGGGTGTTTTTTAAAATAGTATTAAGCACACAAAGATGTAATTACTCACTCTGGCCAACTTACCTGTTTTAGACAATTTAGACAACCTGTTTTATTTCCACCTTCAGACTTTTCCTAATTATTGTACTCTGGCCAACTTACCTGTTTTAGACAATGTATTTCCACCTTCAGACTTTTCCTAATTATTGGAAGTTTTTGATGTGTATAGTTTCAATGCACTTAACTTACTACAGTATTGCTCAAATATAGTTACCTACGAATGGTGAGACTATAAATCTTGTTTAAACAGGCTGTATAAAAACAGAGCAGCTCAAGGTTAGTCCCTGCAAAACAAGTATGTTTGTTCTTTACAAGACCTTCCTTCAAAAATATCCATATTAACATCTAGATTCATCACCTCTGCCTTTTCGCACACCTTGGGTTAGCACAGAGTCTTCGAAACGGCAGGCTCTGGGAGGCAAATTGTCGAGCTGCTGACAAAACTGTCATGCTGAACTAAGTGACAAACCACCCCCAAAGTGCAATGGGCTTCTCCAGCACAGGCAAAAAGAAGTGACCTTCATGCATAATGCAGGATCCTGACACACATCTACTGCCTGTGTGGCTGCCAGTTTCTAGATACGTGTGGAGTTCTTAAAATATGAGCTGTAGGAACTTCTGTCAGCTCAAAAGAAATACGATATTGTAATCGAGTTACTGTGAAAGCCATGGGAGACTGGGACTGGTGGGTACCTGTCAATATCCCATGGTGGCACTGCAGAGCCACTGGCACTGGGGTAGTGAAAATGGAGCTTCCTCCAGCGTTTTAAAAGTATTGATTTTGATAGTCCCTTAACTTGGATCAGTTTTACAACAGGGTCACCCGAACAGGCTTCAATTGCATTACTTTGATGTTATGCTGATACGAGCCGCGAAACCTGATAATTCCCTTTTCTTGACAAGAGCATCTAGACGGAATGTCTTTGAGGGTAGCAGAGGGAAGAACAGAGGCAGGTTTTTGTTTGTTTGCTTTTGTTTTAGTGAGATTGCATTTCTGATTTGGAAAATTGATTAGTTTTGCTTGATCTTTCCCAAGTAATTCTGAAGATAATAGCTAAATATGTTTTTCTTGAAATCTTTATGGTATTAGGGTTCACTCCTCTTTGCACTCTGCAGTCCCTAAAGACAGTGAGCTCAGAGAACATACTATACACTACTTACTCTTTGACAAAGAAATAATGTAGCACAACTTGAAAGAGACGACTAGAAGAGATGCAATTCAAGAGATCCTTTCAATTGTCACTGTGATCTCCTTTTATATGAATATACTATGCTTTTAAAATATTTTTTGGGAGATAAGTATACAATTTAGAATTACAGCCAACTAGAGGCAGAAAAAAAAATAAAGGCAATGAGGGGAATGCTGGAATTCCAATATAGTGCAGTTTTGAAGAACAGTAATTACACAGCCTCTTTTGGATCCACGGGTTGACCAACAAAATTTTACTAGAGATAATCGGTGAGTTTATGACACAAGGGTAAAATACGTGGCTCTCCAGTTCATTAATTTACTTATTTTACACATAATTTACCTCTTCATATTCTTTTTCACATTATTTTTATTTTCCACTTTCAAAAGGATCATCTTTTTTTCAGTATTCTTTCCTGCATGCTGGACAAGATACAAAAAATGCCAATGTGTATTTAGCCTAAGCAATTAAAAGAGGAAGGGTCCTTCATGTACAAATCAATTGCAATCACAAACTGTATTTACTTTGATTTAGTACAAGTCTTTTAATAAGTTATTTTCTGGAGAATCCTTTAAAAAAAATAAACTACAGAAATGTGAAGACCACTTTCCTCTGGAGACACAGCTCCTCATTGCACACAAAGCACCATTCTGTTGCCGACATGTAGTTTTCATAGGTTTGTATTAAAAGACTATATTTAAAGTAGTTACCCTTAAAAATCTTAACTTCTGACACTCTGAGACCATACTGTGTTCAGTTTTAGGCCCCTCACTCCAAGAAGGACATGGAGGTGCTGAAGCATGTCCAGAGAAGGGCAAAGGATCTGGGGAAGGGTCTGGAGCACAAGTGTGATGAGGAGGAGCTGAGGGAACTGGGGTTGTTGAGCCTGGAGAAAAGGAGGCTGAGGGGAGACCTTCTGGCTCTGTCCAACTCCCTGAAAGGAGGTTTTAGCAAGGTGGGTATCAGTCTTCTCCCAAATAACAAATGACAGGACAGGAGGAAATGGCCCAAATCATGCCAAAGGAGGTTTAGATTGGATATTAGGACAAATTTCTTCACCAAATGGTCATCAATTTGATATTAAGACAAATTTCTTCACCAAAGGGTTATCAAGCATTGGAACAGGCTGTCCAGGGAAGTGGTTGAGTCACCAACCTTGATGATTAAAAGACCTGTGGTTGTGGTACTTAGGGACATGGTTTAGAAGTTGACTCAACAGTGTTAGGTTTATGGTTGGACTTG
Organism: Antrostomus carolinensis; assembly: GCF_000700745.2. Lineage (NCBI taxonomy): Eukaryota > Metazoa > Chordata > Aves > Caprimulgiformes > Caprimulgidae > Antrostomus > Antrostomus carolinensis. The sequence continues at coordinate 14,330 of NW_010321290.1, forward strand.
ATGATCTTAAAGGTCTTTTCCAACCAAAACTATGATTCTATCACTCCCTTGTGGAATCTAACATCCTCCCCTGGGCAACAGGATTGCCAGAGTTGGTGCTTCAGGACTTCCTTTCAGTAACCTCCAGCTTTCATGGCAAGTATATGTGTGAACCTGCACTTCCCAGGTGCAGACAGCCACACTGACTTTGTGTGCTCAAGCAACAGGATTGTTTGCATGCCTGCACCTTTATTCAGGTTTGGCAATGGGAGGTATCCCATCAGCCAATGCTGTGTTTTGCTTGAGCACAAGCAAAGATCATAGAGGTAGCCACAGTATACTGCTATTCCCAGCTGAAAATGGGACTTCATAAGGGCCAGTAAATTCACTTACAAAAAGTTCATCACTATCTATCCTATATATCCTAAAATATTAACTGACAGTAAGAAACGACTGGGAAGGATCAGCAGGATGGCTTCTATTTTCTGCTGCAACTTATCATAACATGTGGCATTACTTTTTTCAGGTACAGAGGAGGACTGGGTCAGCTGAAAGGTCTTGTGGCTGCTTGCTTACCAGTTTACTGTCTAGGTGAAACCTTGTGTCGTGCCGGGCTATTGAACTTCTGCAAACCTACTGCAATGCTTAAGTGTGTCAATAACAATGCTATACAATTTGTATACTTTTCTGCAAAGCTCTTTTCATCTTAATCTTGATGAAGGATGGACCAAAAATCTAGACAATTTAACAGCTCTCATGTATGTTAGTAAATGTTGGCATTACAAGAATAGCATGAGGGCCAGGAGGTAGATTTCACCCAGTGCAGACACAACTTGCTTGGGAGTGCAACCTCCCAAGGTGCTCCTGTACAATGGACAGCTAAAAAAGAAGCAAAGAAATAGGACAGTCTTACAAACAGCATCAGGTCCCTGCTGCTTCCAACCGTGAGCCATCTCCCTTGATGCTTGTCCAGCTGTTTAAAACTATTTTCCACTGCACACTTTATTAGTAGTTTCTGTAGCAGGTCAGCACAGAACCTGGTGTAAAGCTCCTCTATTCCCCTGTTACAGCATGAGAAAAAAAAAGGCTGCTGACCACGTTATTTTCTACAACTTGAATATGTAGATGAAAGAAATTTAAGAAACAGTGCTGACAGCTTCTCTGATGATAAGAAATAACCATACTTCAGTAAAACTATTCTTGAGTGTGCAGATCCCTTTCTAATTACTGGCAATAAGGACAGAAGAGAAAATTAGATTAACAAAATTGGTTACATAAGAAATTTTAGGTGAAAAGACAAGTGAACATCGAATCAAAAGGGTAATGATCCCACAAGTAGCACAATGACTGCTGCTCTGCAGTGTGGGGAGACTAGGTTTTGATGTCAATCATGCAACACTAGAAATTATTCACCATCTCTTTTTTTTTTTGTAATTCTTTGATTAGTAAGTCTTAACCTATATATCATACATACATGTGAATCACCTGTCTTACCCATCTGACTGAATATCCATCTAGTTCCAACTTCTTTTTCCTTTATTATTATTCACAGCTCTCCCTAATAGTACAGTTGAAGCAGAACACAGCTGTGTAAATCGATATATTTTAAGGATGAGCTTTCATGCAAGTAACAGTAGTTATCATTAAACAACAAAACTGTATCTTCAAGCCACCTGACCATATATACAATACTGTTTCATGTTCCATCATCCTTTGAGTGCCTCTACTAGTTCCAGTAGTTGGGTGGGGGTTTTTTTTCACTGTTCCCACCAACTAAAATTATACTGCCTCAGTCTGAGGGGAATTATAAAATTGGCAGTAATGGATAATCAGTCCTTTCAGACAGAAGTAGTCATAGAGACATTTTAAAACTTAAAAAAATTGTCACTTTCCAACTGCAGTGACTTCTTGTTTTACTCATGAAAGAAACCAGTAAAGTATACCTGCTCTGTTTTCACATGTAATCTCTTGAGATTAGAATTTTGTTAGAAGCAGATGCTTATTTTTAGCTTTATTGTCAGAGTCAAAGACAAGACTTCAACATTACAAAGGAGAGGATGGTCTTCACTGATGGCACTGTGCTAATTGCTGTCAAAATCTTGTTCTTGACAGACAGAAGGAAAACAAACATGAAGCCAGATCTATTGATAAATTACTGCTAAACTCAATGGCTTACCTTCTTTGGACAGCCACTGGAAGGGCTTTGCAATGCTCTTTATCACAGCAACATTCACAAAAAAAAATTGCATAGAAGCTTGTAAGGGAACACAGTGCATGGTTTTGTGAAGTCTAGAGTGCCTGTAGAGATAACTGACAATAGGTGAACATCCTATATTCCCAGAAGCAGGAGGAGAGAAGAGGTGTGCAAGAGCAGCTGCAGTTTTGAACCTCAGTCTGCCCAAGCAAAGACAAAGTATGGCACAACATTCAACTGTTTCACTAGAAAATGTCCCTCTTTGTGTGTATGGGTCTCATAGCCTTGATGGTGAATGTCAATGGTATGGTGGGGTGCATTAAGAAGAGTGTGACCAGCAGGTCAAGGTAGGTTCTCCTCCCTCTCTACTCTGCCCTGGTGAGGCCACATCTGAAGTATTTTGTCCAGTTCTGGGCTCCCCAGTTCAAGAGGGACAGGGAACTTCTGGAGAGAGTCCAGTGGAAGCTACAAAGAAGATTAAGGGGCTGGAGTGTCTTTCTTATGAGGAAAGACTGAGAGAGCTGGGTCTGTTTAGCCTAGAAAGAGAAGACTGAGAGGAGACCTTATCAGTGTTTATACGCATCTAAAGGGTGGCTCTCAAGAGGATGGGACCAGACTCTTTTCAGTGGTGGCTAGTGATAGGACAAGGGGCAATGGACAAGCCTGAACACAGGAGGTTCCACTTAAACATGAGGAAAAACTTCTTTACTGTGAGGGTGCCGGAGCCCTGGGACAGGCTGCCCAGAGGTTGTGGACTCTCCTTCTCTGGAGATGTTCAAAACCCACCTGGATGCTTTCCTGTGCAACCTGCTTTGGCAGGGGTGTTGGACTGGATGATCTCCTGAGGTCCCTTCCAACCCACACCATTCTGTGATTCTGTGTGATTCTGTGATGAAGGCGGAGAAGTAAATAATTACTCTGCCTCTAAGAAACATTTTGCCTGTCTATAGCTCCTTCAGAGGTAATCACACAAAGACATGACTCAGCAGTCATTAGCTTTGCAAACCTCACCCCACTTGCTATCCATTATGACCAGGATTACATGCCCTTCCTTGTGCAGAGATACAGGACAAGAAATGGTGGAAGACAAGAGTTTGCAAACTACACATGCAAAAAGCAACAACACAGACCTTGTTATTGTCTTATTTTACAGACCATGAATATGGTGTAGTAATGTGGTAGAAGTTTCCTGGTCCAATCCACCTTGGCAAGTCACCTATCTATTCACTGGTGTTAACAGCAACCTACCATACTAGAAAAGGTTCTCTTAGTGTAAACAATATTCTTAGAGTTGTAAAGCAAAACAAAACCTAAGGAGACCTTGTTGAACACCAGGAACAGCCAGTGAAATGCTCAGCAGTGAGTACACTAATGCATAGATGGCATCTGTCACTGCCCTCTCTCTGACAGCAACAGACAAAGCAGAGACAAAACCACAACCACCATGGCATCCCAAACACGTGCGTGTGTATACACAAGAGCACGTTTAGGATTTCATATGGCCTCTGTAGTCAGTACTTCAGGGATCTGAACAGTGCAGATGGCTTCATAGCTATAGCCTTTGCCATTGCCATCCCACCAACCTGGAGAAGAAATATATACCCTGCCTGTCTGATGACCTTCTGGCTTGCCTGTCACCTACTCACCCCCGCTTTAGTTGTTTTAGCTTTAGTTGTTGACAGGGGATTAGTTTTCTATAGTGGTATTCACCAACAGGATGGTAAGAAGAATGGAATGAGCTTTACTTTTCCTTAAAAAAGCTGATATTACTAACATATTAGTATGTAAAATACATGCCTGGTGAAGTTTGTGTAGTCCTCTGACTCACAGGTGTAACCATAAACTGTTATTTTACGGATTTTATGCCAGAGGGACTGAGACCAAATGTTAATTCAGGATCATTTATAAATTTAATAAATGTGTTTTCATATTTTAATTTCAGGCAATTAATTCAGTTATTATATGAAACTGAAATTATTGTTAAGCTCAAGAGCAACCTTCCAAATCTTAGCACCTTACTGTTTATGATGGCATTTTTTAATGATCTTCTGGTAGTTATCTCTTCATGTTTTTCCAAATTGACCTGAATTAATTTTTTCAGGTCAAATTTTATGAGCCATTACATTAAATGCTTCACTAAAATCTTTACACACCATCATATTATACACTTCTTTGCATTATTGAACTCTGCATTTGCTAATGCGCAGATTTCCTTGCACTCGCATGCCCATAGTCCATCTGTGACTGATCTTCCACTTCCAGCAAGAGATTAGAAAAAAAAACCATTGTCCCTATAAATTTCAAAAATACCAACAAAAAGGCTAAATAAGTCGAGTGCAAGTAGGTAATTTCCTTTTCTTTAGGAGTGAATACATGAAATAATTTTCCATTAATGCCATCTTACAGTGCAGCCACCTAGTTATACACTCCACCCTAGGCTTGTCCATACTACAACTGCAGACATGGTTACAACTTAGGCATTTTATTCCAGCAATACTGTGCAATAACAGCAGGGAAAGCTGGGCAGTATGATGCCCCACATAAACCTACACGTACATACCTACAGGTTTGCAACCCAGGCTGGAGTACATTTTGCTCTGTGCTCCCCGTGACTGTTAGCTCCCTCATATTTAAGCACACACAAACCACTTAGAGATGTTGAATTGCAGTGGAGAGGGTTAAGGGCCCTTATTTCCCACATATCTTAAAAGCTCCAGCATGTTACATTTAGTTATGATCCCCCAAAGCAGAATTTTGCTGATGCCCTCCTAACTCTCTTATAAATCACAAATTACATTTAATATGTCAGTGACCATAGTCTGGTTTTCAGTAAATATAACGTGGTGCTGAGGAGATTTATATTACCTGAACAGTCACTTACAAGTAGTGACTTCAGGTGATTTCTGTTTCCTACTGCAAAGTGTTATATTGAATGATGGTCATGCTCTTCATCCTCACAGGTAGCTGAAGTTTATTTCTTGAAATATAGTTGTGGATGTAGGGCTCTACTACTCAAAAAAAGTTTTGCTTGATGGAGAAAAAGTTGGAGGAGAAGACTCAGAGGACCCTCTGGCAAAGGGCTGCTTCTCTTCTGCAGGTTCTCATGATGCCTGGCACTGATAACTGTAGTTGGATTTCATAATCAAACAAACCAGAGATAACTATAAAACTATTATTGACTTCCTGAATGCTGAGTAAGGTGATAAATAACCTTTCAAAGGAAATAGTGACTGGCATCTTCATGACTTCATGTTTTACACCCAGGCTGTCCAGGGCTCAGGGCAGTGCTCAGTAGGGAATAAATCTGCTGCAAGAGAGAAATGAACTAGAGGTCAAAACAGATATGCTTTATATTTTATGCCTTGTATCTTATGCCTATAATTCTTTGGGGTTTTTTTCTCATTACTCAAGTGATTGTTTTTATCTATATCTCTGAATAGAAAAAAAAAAGAACTTTCTGTTTTTCAAAGACTATTTTACTGAATATACTGAACACCAACGCAACAGAAAGTGACCAGTGTTTTCTAGATTGCCATATACAGTTTGGAGTTCCTTGGCTCCCTAGAGGTAACTCATTCTTAACAACCTCTTACTGCAATGTGCCTGAAATCCATGTGAATTTACCACCAAGGTGATATTGCTATACTGAAAACACCCTGAAAAATACCGCATAAATAAATTTTTAAACTTCCAAAGGGAATAAAAGTATTTGACATACAGCTCAGGTGGCTAGAAGTTTAAAAGCTATTACTTTCCATCATTAGTAATCCCTGGGGCTAGAGCACTCAGCTGTGAAGACTGCTTTGTACTTGCAGTGACACAAGGTCATCATAAAGAGATTATTTCCTGTGGTACTTAGCTGGAGTATCTTTCCTCAAATGACTTCCATGGCTACAGGTAACTGTGTCCTTATCACCAGAAAAGAAATACAAAACAAACAAAATAATCTGGGCCCAAACTCCTGTATCTTTGTAGAACACTGAATTTCAAGAGTTTAAACTTCTCAAAAAATACAGATTTCTGAATTTGCATTCTTCAAAAGCCACTATTATTCAGTATAATGTATTTATCAGTGCATGTGAAATACTTCAGCAGATATAAAGAAATTGCCTATTATGTGCCAATTTACTAGTTCATTTCACATTAGGCTATGATTTATACCACATAGCTTGGATGGGATGACAGAATAACAGGAAAAAAATGATGAGATTTAAGCTTTAAAATGTATTATGAAGTGGACCAAAATAATAGTATTTAAAGGATGACTTAAAAAAAAATCTCCCGATCCCTATGTGAAGAATACTGAAAGACAAAAAGAAGTATAATTATAAACTTTCATTTTTAACTTGATGTTCCTTGTTTGCATTCTCCTCCAATATGATTGTGTTCAAATCTTCTACTCATGACAGCTAACAGTAAGAGTGAAAGGACTGGAAAGTTGATATTATTATTTGTCATTGTTCAGATAACTACAGTATCTTGACTTCAGAGTTTCACAGAATTTCAGTTTTTGTTTTCTTTCCAACTACATTAATTGTGAAAAGCAATGCTTTTTTCCTGGTGAAATCTGAAAGCATACAGCTGTAAATCATAATCTAAATATTCTTAATAATACCAGCCTGGACTCTCCCAAGTGCAGAGATCATTATTGTGTTCAGTCAGCATGCAAGGCTCTATCAAAAATAATAAATGCTAATGAAGTACAATTTTACACAATTTCGTGGGAATACTGGCAGGACATGGAGCACCTGCAAAGATTGCGACCTACCTTGAAATCTTGAAAAATCAGAAACCTTTCATTGGTTATTCAAGTTGTTATGCTGAAAAAGAATCCTTGTTTCGTTGAGAATAATTACTGATTAGACTCCTAGTGAGATGCTTGTGGACAAAGCAGGAGAGGATTTGCATTGAGGACACACAGAGTGCTACCTGCTGACAGCAATGCATTATGTCCATGCAGAAGGAAAAGGCAAGAGGAGCACAAGGGAGACAGGAAAACACACTGAGGGAGAAAGCTCAGGGCCAGAGATTTTACCGCTTCCTGTGGATCTCTTTGAGATCCTTCTTGGTCTTCACCAGCCCCATGAGACTTTAATTTTTTGACATTACGGAGTTTTGCAATTAGCACAAGTATAACACAACCATAAACTTTCATATGTCAACACAATTAAGAAATGCTGGTCTTTTGAACCCACATTTTTCCTAGATATTTCATCTTTTGCAAACTTGTTTGGCACAGAAAGTTGTCAGGGACTCAGTCCCTTACGTCACTTGTTTATTGCACATTTTACCACTTTTTTATATGGTATTTCACCTCCTATACAGTCAGCAATTACACTACACCATGCTAAATCCTGCTAAAAGGCTAACATCAACTGTGGCAAAAAGGCATTACCAGGGACCACTAGCTAAATCTTAGAAACTATAAAATATATATGTGGATATAGATGTGTGTGCATGCATTTGTAAAAAAATAAATGTATTCTGGAAATTTCTAATGGAATATTTCACTAAGGAAAAACCATTTGTCTGACTGTTCTTGGTTTCTGATAAAACACTAGAAAAAAGCCTATCTTTGTTAACAATAAATTTTAAGTATTAATAGATCTTTTCTGCTGTTATGTTCCACCTGCCCCAAACTCCTCCACTACCAAAGAGAAACTTTGGCTAGAAATGTAAAGTTTTCAGGCAGAAGGCATATACCATGTAAGTTTAAATGCCTAGGCCCAAACCAGTGGATATAGACTTCAGTCTATTATCCACTGAGAGTACTTTTCTTGAATAAGAAACACAAGATGCAATTATTTATAAGCAGTTGGAATAGCTAATGCCATATTCACAACATATATCCACTGAAAACAAATTTCAAATTTCTGGTGGTCAGCTGCACAGGAATGAATTTCACTCAACTCATGTGCAGGAGAAGAAGATACTTAATTTTCAGATGCTCAACAGAGCACTCAAAATCGTTAGGAAAAAAAAGTTCCCCTTACAAATATATTTAACTTGCTTTCCTCAAAGGAAGAATATGGGGGGAAAACTCCCTTTTGCTTTTGTGGGGTCATTAAATAAATAAATAAATAAATAAATAAATAAAATTTATACAAATTACAATGGATAAAATTTGCAATAACAATTTAATTATTAACAAAGAGTTGAAAAGGTAACACAAAGCAGGGAGCATCACTCAAAGAAGTTGTCTGAAGGTATAAGTAATTTCTAGACAATCATTGCAAAAAAAAAAAATAATAAATTAAATAAATATATATATATATAGATATATATTGCACATTAAAGCTTTTTTACAAAGGAAGACAAGAAGGAAACAAAGTTGCTACTTTTTAACATTCAACTTCCATTCTCCATCAGGAATAGAAGAGAGATAACTGATAACTTTGCATTATTGGGCATTCTTCCCAAGTTTAGGAATAATCCTAGCAGTGTTGATTCGAAACCAGTGTGGTTTTCAGGCCCATTGCCGCAATTACCTCAGCAGATCTGGGTGTTAAGAATCTTCACAGGATGTACATCTTACACAGATGTACATCTTAGAAAAGTTGTGCAGAAAATTGCATAAGTCCCATTTTGGGGTAAACTTTGAATTAAATAAAATTATGCCCTTCTAGGCATAGAAGTAGCAGCTACTACTTCCTGAGGCAATAATTAATATTAAATTAGTGCATAATGAAAATTCATTTGTATTAATGAATGGTACATTAAGCAGGCATTAATATTACATTAATTTTAGATTTTAAAAATCAGATAATAAGAAACTTAAGAAGATGACCTACCCTTTATTTCTTTAAAAAGGTCTGTGGGACTCTAGACAAAAAATATGCAAACTATTCCCATTTGAGTAAGAGGCATAATCACGCCTCCAAAGGGCTCCAAGGGTTTTGTAATTGACCATTACAAGACAAAAGGAAAGGGAAAACTGACTACATGGGTAGAAACTGAAAGAATAGTAGTGTAATTAATGATAATCAATATATTTTCCTAACAAGTAGATTTTGTAAAATTGTGTTCTTAATCTGGAATGTCAAGCTGGTCGAGGTGCCTGGGCTGACGTAACATCCTTCAACACCACTAAGGAATTTGCTGTATGACAATGAGCAATAGTGTGATAAATATCCAGTACAGCATTATGGTAGTTCAATGGATTAATGACAGAGCTCAGAAAATACTTTTTGAAAACAATCGTTGCTTTATCCCACAGTGCTAGTGGAGTCTTGGAAAAATAAAAGGTGGCTCAATGGAGGTGAGCATAGTGGCTCATTGATAGTAGCGTGGTTACCTCAGCAGACAGTAAATCCTGGTCTCCAGATGACACTCCTTTTTGGGTATAGACTCTAGTTTACAATCTTATGTTCGTTACTCAGGTTTCCCCAGCCAGGGAGTTAATTTGCTCATTCCAGATAGGAGCAGATGTTCTAACTGACTGATGGATGAGGACCATGGAAAGAGGCAGCAGGGCAACTTGATACTATAAATGCACCCACCATCTTCAACAATGCTTATGAAAGAAAAAAAAAAGGAAATAAAAGACAGCGACACTGATGTCAAAACAAGTGTCAGCAACTGTGAAGTGGCAAATAATATATCAATGAATTTGGATCACCTGGTGTTTTTGCACAGTGTGTATTGAGTCTCACACAAAGGTAGGAAACTCTTCTGCAACAAAATGACCCTGCAGTAGACCTGTGGATTGCATTATCTGCAGAGCAGAGCTTCAGCCATTATTCTCGGAGCCCAGAGGGGCAAACATTACCCAGTCTGATGAATAAGCAAGGAGAAAATTTATACAAGAAGGAAGAAATTTTATAGCTCTTTATGTTGTGATTAGCCTCGCCGAAAAAAGAAAAAAAAAAAAAAAAAAAAAAAAAAGATGACTGAGAAAAATGATTGAAAATTTTGGAAAATATTCAGATAATTAAAACTTGTATTACAAAGTCTGGAAAGCACACTTCAAAAGAGCTTACTGCTAAATGAAGTTTAAGTGAAGGTTGAAAAGAGACTTGATCATGGTTTATATAGAAAAAAAGTGGAAATTATACTTTTGAAAGTGAAGGATCCATAAGTCTACTATACAAGAATATTCTGTTGTTGAAAGAGGACAACAGACAAATACAAGAAGGAGAAAGGGCTACTGATTAATTTCAGGCTAATAAAAAAATAACCTGGATTTACCATTCCTGAGACTTTAATAGTATTTAACAACTAGAAAGTATAGATGTGTTACCATGGACATAAAGACATATATTCAGAATATTTTTGTGGACTTCTGAAATGTTAAATGGGGTGTAATTAAGTAATGTGCATAATTAAGAGGGTCTAACCTGCTCTTAGCTCTGCAAAGAAACACAGGAGTCATGAATCTAATCCATTCAGCAAAGCAATACCACAATATGACCTGGAATAAGGTTTTTAAATTGGGGGTTTGCTACGTGGTTTATGAAAAAAACCCCACCTGAAGCGTAAGCCCTTGTAAAGATGTGGTTGGAAGTTTTTCAGAGCCATAAATGGGTTAGACGTTCCTCTGACCTTCATGAGACCTAGTCTTTGAAATATACATCATTTTAAAACTGGGACATGGGACTCCTACTCACTCCTAAGTTATTCCAAAGTATTCTACTTAAACTTTACCTCTAGCTCTATTTTACAGTTACAAAATGCCAATTTATTTGACTCAGAAAACATTTGTCCTGTATGAATTCTGTATTAAAGCTAAGGCTAGCCTTACAGAAAGGTTTTAGTGCAGCTAACCAAAAGAAACATACCTGGCTTGCAATAAGTACTCTTTATGAACATGTGTGTGACATGACCAGGTTCCCTCCCCATCAATGTAGCAGAATTTGAAGTACACAATGTACATTGTCTGGTTTTAGCTGTAATATCTCATAGTTTGCCTCATTTGCTTGACTTTCAAATGCAATTTTATGTTCCTTTATTACAAGTGACTATCATTCTTACCAAAACCAAACAAAATACCAACCAAAAAAAGAAACCAAACAAAGAAATACACAAAGTACATAAAATTTTCAAATTTTTGTGGAGAGATGTTTGGGCTCTCCCTCCCACCTTCCTCCCATCCATGGCAGAGGGTGAGAAGCCGGAGCTAAGCACCAGATAAACAAGTTCCATGCATGGTGCTTGCAAAATGACAGCTCTGACCATATACTCACATTTTCAAAGCTGATCAGTGTTGGTCTCACTTAGCTTCCACTGAAGTCAATAATAAATTTGGATTTATTTCACTGATTTCAGTGGGAACAGCCTGAGGCCAGTACTTAGTGCTTTCAGAAGATTTCTTCTTGACAGTAATTCTTTTCCCATTTTTAAAAAATTACCACCCAGATATTTAAACCTGTCCTATACAGGGGTGTTTGGGTTTTTTCCCCCACGAAAGTCAATACAGAAGAGGTAGGTAGAAATTTGCACTGTGTTCTTCTAAAGAATATATTGTAATGTTTACCTTAGTATGACAGCTGGGATTCTTAGGCTTAGCTGAAAAAAGAAAAGGCATTAAAGTACGAACATTTTCTCCTGCAACTATCAATTGTATGGAATAAATAAACAAACTCTATAAAAATACCTTTTAAGCTACTGGAAAATAACCTTATTATATAACTTCTTCCACAAGAGACTATTCATTTAACTGAGATGTTTTGCTATATTTTATACAAATAAAATTAGATGGGGTATTTTTCTGTATTTTTAATTAAACCTCATGCTCAAAACAGCTACATAAGTAATCAGAAAAAATTGCAGGTAATTCTTTTAATGGCAAGAATGCAGTAATATGTTCCATTATTACAGGGGAATTTATTTCTTACAAAAAAAAAAAAAAAAGCCCCCAAAACAACAACAACTAAACCCCAAAACCAACAGGAAAAACAACCCATACACGAAGAAGCTAAAATAATGTTGAGTTATCAGTTATAAGAATATCACTAAATTACTGAGAATGAGACATTGTCTGGATACCACTCCCCACTCCAGTATGATCAGGGTTAGCTAACTATCTCAATACCATCATTTACAAGTCCCCAGGAAACCTTATTAGATGTGTTGAATCATCTGTCCAATCCATTTAAAAGCAGTTTGGATTCATGTGAGTAAGGGCAAGTGTAGAGTCTTGCA
>NW_010321291.1:0-12074 GCF_000700745.2 Antrostomus carolinensis
TGAACTGACTGCAACCCCAATTCCCTCCCCCTTGTGCTGCTGTGGGGGAAACGTAAAGATATCGGGAGCAAAGTGATTTGAGCCCAGGAAGAAGGGAGAGGAGGGGGAAGGTGTTGTAAGATGGGGTTGTTGTGTCTAGTTAGATGAACAGCAATGAACTAAATTGATTTTTCTTTCCAAAGTTTGAGCCTGTTTTGCCCATGACCATAACTGGTGAGTGAGCCCTCCCTGTCCTTCAATCCTAATCCGTGCCTCTTTGTTGTGTCTCCCATACCATCTCACTGGGTGGGGGGAGTGAATGCAGAACCCCATGGTCCCACTGGGGGTCAAACCACCACAGTGATGCACAGTGCAATTGCTCGCCACCTGCGAACTGGTACCCACAGCCCGTCCCCATCCAGCAATCCCAGAGCAGAGACAGTCCCGAAACCCCAGAAAAGTGAGCCTGAGCGATCCCCAAGAAAATAACCCCATTTTCTGGTCAACCCTGGTTAACATATTGAACATGATATGATATGGAATATTTCATTGGCATATCCAAATGTCAATTTTGGGTTTTGCTAATTACTACGCTTCCCCCTTCCCAGTCCTTTGCACCTGCAAACCAGCCAAACACGAAGACCTTGGGCTCCAGCAGCAAGTAATGACAGTACATTACCCCTGCCACCAGGGCTCCACTGGCTCTGGCAAAGGTCCTCTCCAGCTGTGCAGCCCTGTGTTAGACACACCAAAATGGCTTACGGCTTGTGCAGCAAAAATATTTTAAATATGCTGGTCACATACTATTAGTTTACTCATCGGCCACATACCATGCAGTTACAAATCCAAAATTTGCATATCAAAAGGGCATTTACCATCTCTTCTCCAAAGATCATTTTGAAATAAATGGGTTTACTCAAAGGAGCGAAGGTTTCTCCTGTGAACACTGCTTGGAGGCTTTGACTCAGCTGCGCAGCCCACAAGACTCCCATCAGTACAATGAATATCTGTTTTCATCTACCACGGTATTTGATTTCAACGCACAAAGAAGCAATATTTTACAGTGTCTAGTTTATGCAAGGTGAAAACAAATTTATTTTGATGATAAAATCCTGCAGTGTTAGTTTTCCCATATGAATGAGAAAGCTAAAATTACTCAAGAGTGTACTTGATGCATGTGTCCTCTGAACTTACTTCTTAGCTTTCATTATGAAAGAGGTGAAGCAGAGACAGCTCAACAGTTGGGAGAAGGTCATTCTGATGCTTTCTTTAATAACAACTCCTACCCTTGCTGTGGTTGTAGCAGCAGTGCTTTTTTGTTTTGGAGGGAGGGGTGGCAACCAGTGGCTACAGATTAATCTTTTCTTGTCAGATCTAGGCTATATTTTATTTCAGAGAATGAGGAACAACACCTCACAACGGTTAGTAGAGGCTGAGGGCTTTCCAGTTTGAGGGAAGCAGGGCAATTTCACAGGACATTTCAATCCAACTGCACATTTGGACTATTAATGTAGAAGTTAATGAAAAGAAGGCCTAAAAAATAGGAACCAGCAATGAGTCAGCATTTTAGATATTCTTGGGTTGAATAATTTATTGTTTTCAGCAGCCTATTGCCAAAAGAAAACACACTGTAGTACCCTTTAGAGAACAAATACATTTTTTCTCAGAAAATGAACATCTACAGGATCCCAGTATGGGGAAAACTGAAAGGTAGCTGTTTGGAAAGGACAAGAGCAAAGTAAATTAAAATTTCATCAATTGGACAGTGAGTTTCATCTGATAGCTGTCTCTGATATTAGTCCATTTCCTGATATATTTGAACTTGCCTCTTGAACAAACCAGAGAAGGTCATATGAAGTGTCAGTAGTAAAAATGAGTAGGAATACAGAGCATTTTCTTCTTTGGCTTTCTGATACTGTTCATCAGCTGACAGTGGCTTCTAAAAAGCCAATTCCATAGCTATCAGTTTGATCATCTGGCCAGTTTTTAGACAGTTTTGAAATACATTGAAAGCCTGGAAGTGTAGGCACATGAGAGTATGTGCTTTCAGCTGACCAAACCTTTCTATCTCTTAAGTAGGAGCAATTTAAGAAGCTATACATCAGTTCCTACTCTAGCTAAACCTAAGTAACTAGACATTATCCTTAACAGTACCACACAACAAGACCTGTGAAGGAGTAGACTTGGTCCCTTCCTATCCTGCTGACACTGAGGCTAAATTAATGACATCCACCGGAAACAGGAAATACCACTGGCAATGATGGAATGGACAAGGAGACAGGAAAGCAGTGATGAGAAGTTATCAAGGTATGTCCTCGCACCTCTTACTATCCTGATACTTGCTTAGACCATACTTAACACACAAAACAAGCTTTGGTGTTCTGCCACCTCCTCTAGACCAGCTCATGCCTGACCTTTTCCACACCTCTCTTCTCACAGTTTCAACTGGGCTCTCTGAAGAAATGTCCAACAAGGACTCCATTAACCATGACAGTAATGGCTTTCAGAGTGAGGCACCAAGCCCACCAAATTCATTTCACATGGATTAGTGAACATTGAGAAGGAGATAGTGCTTTGTCACCACTATCTTGATATTTGAATTAGTGAAAATGATATACATAGCAACATACAAACTGCTATATCTAACAAGAAAAACTCTACGTGCCTTGGCACCTTGTGTTAGAAGCTCCTTTAGCCATCTCACATCAAATGGAAAGAAACCCTACCAAGGAATAATAAACCTAGGAGAACTTCCTACTACAATTCCAACACTAAGATGTTGACTTACACCCCTCAATATGCAGACTTTGATGCATTTCCAAAAGTCTAATTTAATTCATAACTAATTATCAACAGAATTAGTCAACAGGTTTTAATATGTCCCAGTAACACCTCTGAATATGGATACTGTTTTTCTCAAGAAGCTACCAGTGGCACAGCACACAACCAGGACTTCCCTCAGCCCACATACTATTATTATGGATGGAGTGAACAGTGTACTTCACTTTTTAGAGGGTCTTCGGATACAGACAGCAGCAGGCCAGGGTCTCTACTGCCTGTTTGAGAATGACTTCATGCTTGGGCCTCATGTTATCTTGCTCAAGACACAACTGCTCAGTTTTTTTTCAAAAACAACAAATTAATTGCTGCAAAAATGCATTAGGCTTTCTAGTGGTGCAAATTGACTTAATTTAATTTTTGTTAAAGAGGAAAATGTAAATTTATCTGAGATGTCAATCTGACTGACAGTCTCTTTCTATCTCAGTATTTTGCATCTCTGCCAATGAGAAAATGAAACAGTATCCCAATGCATGATTCCCTTTTCCTTTTGTTCACTGCATACATTAACAACGCAGGTGGATTTCAGGGGATGCTGAGAGCATGACTAGAAGGTTTCAATTTTTATTTGCTACACACAAGATGATCATTTTTGCACAACAAGCAGCACATGTTGATCTGAGTGTGTTTGGAATGGGATGTATTGGAGCTTTTTCCTTGTGGCCCAGGATATGCTTCAAACACACATAACAAGGCAGAAAGAAAAGGGACAAAAGAATGCTTGAAGGAATGATTAAGTGCTTCTTCCATGTACACAGTGGAATATGGACAGTTTAAACATCCCAGTTATTTGCTTCTCTTCAGCTCGCGAGCAGTTTTGAACACCCCATGGTGTGGTAAGATTAATTGAGTTGTGCATGCTTTTAGCCTGCTTAGGGTACCAAGGAGAGAGAATTGCCACAGGATCTCTATTTGCCAAAGTAAAGAGAATATCTCATTAATGTATGATTAATAGTCATTTATGAAGCAATTAATTAGTCATTTTGACAGTAAACTTAACAATATACATGCTTTTGCCAGGCTACAGGTTTGCCTTTAAAGAGTAGAAAAAGAAAAGAGGTCCCTTCTTGCACCCAGCCCCCTAGAAAGGAGCAAAGAAAAATATAAAAGGGAGGGCTTTGCATATTCTGGGCTTGTCTGATTTCATGTGGTGTGTCTTTAACAACATCACTGGAATGGAAGCCCTCTAACATGATTGATGGCTTCTCCTACTATCTGCAAGTTGAAAATTCAGAAACCGGGTATTTTTTCATAGGCCTTGCTGCTTATTGTTACAAGAGTTATTTCCACTTTGCTGCAGAGCTGATTTGCAACACTGGCATATGAGTGTGTATATTTTTCTCACCAGCCCGTCATGAAGTATCACTCAGCAAGCCTTCGGTGGCATGATGGATTGTGGAGATGAGAGCCTTGTGACTTCGCTTGCCATCAAAGAGTGGGATAATTGTCATTAACTTCTGCAAGTAGTGGAGCATCTGTATCCTTGCTCTGGATGTCTGCATTTTGCAAAGCATATTACCCAGCAGATGTACAAAGCACATACCGTCATGCTAATTTAATTTCATTCCAAGCAGGAAGCCAGACACCTTCCTTCAGAGCAAGCTGTCTTACTCCTTGAGTAAAAGAGCCTAAAAGCAGGCTTCTGAGTTGCTTGTCAAGTTGTTCTGATTCACAAGGTGATGGTAGATTGCTTACCTTTCCCATGCTTTAATTAGCCCTTCTGGAAAATGAATATCTATGAATCCTGCCCACAAGTTTGTTTCTATTTTGTTTAGGGGCTTTTTTGTGTTTGTTTGGTTTTGTTTTTAATATAGCCCATTAGAAAGCATTTATTGATTTTCCACAATTATCACTGGAACAAATACAGTGCTTCTAACACCACGAGAAGAACTACCACTCCATTTTTCTTCTGCACTGATAATTCTTTGTTGATCTTATCCAGGCATCACCAGCTTCAGCAGTCATTACAGCAATGCATTTGAACATAGGATTTACTTTGAGCATGGATTTATGCAACAGGACATCATTACTCCTGCCTCATGTGAGGCTGACACTTAGGTTCTTTGCTGCACAGTGGGGTGGACCATTTAATGTAAAGGTCACCTGTTTCAGAATAAGCTACAATCCTTTTGATACATCTCAGAAGAGTCTGAATCACTTGTAGAGATTGGGAAACAAGTATTATTATTTGTCCCCTTTACAAGATCCTTGAGTTTGCAAAGCAACCCCACTCAAAAAATGAAGCAAGACAAACATCAGCTAATAAACAGATAAGCTCATGGAGCCTGTTCTAAGCACAGGGTACTTTGTACAGAACAAGTGTAGCTTATCACTCCTTTCTGGTTTTCTCCTCTACTACCTCAGGATGTGCTTAGGTACAAGTATAAAGACAAGGTCTCATACTTCTCATGGTTATACTACTTTCAAGCAGTACCTTTTTCTCTGCAGCAAATCTGTCTGGTGACTGACTTGGCATAGCTCAGAAGTTCTCACCCTTAAGTGCCTCTCTAAGAAACTGCACAACATACAAGAAATATTTTAAGTGCTAGAATGATATCCCATTACACTGATCACAATGAGATATCATGTCTATTAGCATTATTATAGTTCACAAAATTGTTTTATTCTAGTCTTCCATGCTAAAATACAAAGCTAGTTCTCACGTGTCTAAGCTCTGAATTAAAACTAGGTGAGGGTCTGTGACATCTATGTCCTGTGAACTCATCTGTACTAACGTCCATTGTAACTTCAGGGGACTGCTTTATTATTTCTAAACCTTTATTGACAACAGAATCACAGGTGGAAAGTACAAGTGGCCAAAGCACTGCTGCTAGATCTACCCTCACAAGCAAACATCCCCTCTTCTTGAAACAACAGCTTGTAAGTCAAGATCCTTTTCAGCTCTCTTACTTCAGTTGTTCATGTCATTCCTTATAAGATTTTTTTTCTTTTTTTAAAGTGCCAATATCAGAAATATAGATTTCCACCCCACCTCTAAGGAAGAGATCACATTAATATGTATCCCATTCATTTGACATGGATCTGCACTAATAATGCCTGCACTTTTGGGCCATCTGAGGAAGAAACACTGGTCTCATAGGTTAACAAGCTTTCACCTTTAGAGGCAATTTCTTCAGGTTAAGACTGAGACATTTAAAGCAGCATATGCCTTTCCACTGATTTTAGTGCGATCTGGACTATCAGAAAGAGGACTCTTGGTGTACCTTATGTTAACCCATGTTTTAATCTTTTCTCTGTGGATAACAGAGATCCTTATGGCCCATAAGACCATTAGCCTTAGAGTTTTGACCAGCTGCACGCAAATTTTAAGTACACATATCCACCTGTCATTTCGGTTAACTCAAGAGGTGAAGGAAAACTTTTTCTCTGTCACCAGTATTGGCATATCAGGTTTAAAAACCCCTTTAGTCTTGCATGGGGACGTATTAAGTAAAAAAGCCCAAATCTGACACAAAGCAAATGATACTTCTGGAGAAAAAGCTGGGGAAGGGAGAGGAAGCATATTTACCATCTCAACACTAGTTACAGGGCCTCAGGGAATTCCACTGTAATGGGAGGAGGAGAAGGCTTCAATGTTGAACTGTCAGTGAGGGCAGGAGGGCATGTGAGATGCCTGAGCATGGATGGAGACATTTGAGCTGGACTCAACAGCTGGTTAACAGAGATACCAATCTGAACCTCAACTTCTGCAAACTGCCTGATTACTTCCAACAGTAACTTGGTGGTTTTATTTAGGGTGCTGCTGTATCTGGGAATGGAGTCTCTCATCTCCTTCAAGTGCTATCACTATATAAATGGAATAGTATTAAAAACCAACATACAGATATCCACACCTTTGCATATTATTCATGTGTTAACATTCTGGAATGGTCCAAAATTCTTAATGAGCATGCTTGCCCATGCCAAAGCATACAACAGAGTAGATACATGAACTAATAGAGAAGCAACTAGGACCTGCTTGCTCCTGTCCGGTGTAGTGAAGTCAATCCACAAACATGGACTCAAAATACTTTTTTCTTTTTTTTTTTAAATTTCATTGTTCACAATCTGTGAATTTCCAGTTTTTCTGACTTTCCATGATGACATGCTGCATAACTGTCTGGACTGCAAATTAACCACAGTGGATAGAACAGTTTGAGCTACATTCAACTTGCGAAAGACTGACAAGAAATGCAGACTATCAGATGACATGAATAAACAGGTAACAAAAAAGAAAACAAGCAGTCAAAATAGCTCTGGATATTGCTTAAGGCCGTAGACAGGTACACAGAACACCAGCTAAATATAATAACTTGGAGATTATTCCACCTATGTCTAGAAAAACAAGCAGACAGATCAATGCTCTGGCTACAAGTGACCTTTTTAGCTATTTAAACATGTACTTCTATTAGCATTTGTGCACCAATTGTTTTTGTAAAAGAAAAATATTTGTAATTTACGTGAAAATAGTCACAGAACTTTTGCATCTTTGGTTTATCCTGTTACCCTCTGCAGAATTTAGAGTCCTTTTTCAGCTTCACTGAAAAGATCATCACCCTAAATAAACTTCATTTGACAGACCCTTGGAGGTGAAGTCCTAAATTCATTTTCACAGCTCTAATTAATGCTCTCCACTGCAGGAGTATCACCCAGTTCACAAATACTGAGGCAGAGTTCAGCCTAGGCATAGGAATTGCAAGAAGGACTGCCTCCATAGCAAGGCAGCTCTTGCCCAGCATGGGCAACATGAGCAACAGAGCAAGGGAGAAAACCCGGTTTTGATTCACAGTCCACTCTAACAAAATCATATTTTCTTCATCAGGACCAAGGTCTATGCAGTCTGCCACAAAAATTGAGGCACTCACCAAAGCCATCTTTTTGGCTGTAGCCTGTATGCTGTTCAAATGCATAAACTGACTCTACTCTTAAAAGAATACTTGTTCAGAAATTATCACACACAAAAAAAAGCAACTCATCTAAAACATTTCTATGAGGTCAGTCATCCAGAAAAAAATCTCTCCTACCTACATCAGGACCTTGTTTAGGACATTCAAAGCACTTGCAAGTCTCCAAGTACCTAGGCATCCAGCCAGTAACTGTATTTTAACTGTGTCCCAAACCCATCCTAAAACTCTGACCATGCCCAGTAGAAGCCACAGAAAACCCTCATAGACAGGAATAAAAAGCTGGCAGCCTTAGATTTCATGCATCATCACAGCATCAGCAGCTGCTTCCTCATTCAGATGCAAAACAGTAAATCTAGGAAGGTCTTGCTGCACACATATCACGTGTTTGGGAAGAAGCTGGAAAGAACAGAAGACTTAGCATGAAAAATGAGATGCTGACCAGCAGAAAGTTACTGTCCACCTAAGAAAGCTTCAACAGTGCAGTAACTGCTTTCCATTTTGAAGCGTTTAGTAATGCTTGAGCAGCTCAGCGCATATTAGCAATCCTGTCTGTACTCAAACTTGTCAACAATCACAACACAGCCCCAACCACGCAGCACATTCATCCTCAGTTAGTAGGGTTAGAGAAGCATTTTGACACTGACAAGAACAAGAAAAGTGGCTCTCAGACTATCTAAAAAGTTTCCTGCAGGTGCTTTTATCTGCAAAGGTTTAAAAGATAAGGCTTTCATTCAGGAGAAACTGCATCCCCTTTGTACTCAAAAATCTGACACAAAACCATACGCCACCTGAGATGCTCAACTGAATAGCCTTTGAGCAGGGGGAATTTTCATTTCTTATCCTCTCTTACTGTAGTTACTTAATAAGGGTAAAGAAAAAACATGGTAATCGGTAACAGAGCAGGAGCAAACACAGGCAGAGGCACAGTTGTGTATTTCTTGTGTGATGGATTTGTGAGCTTGCGTGAATTGCAAGGCTGATAAATAATTCCATATCTATTGAAATATCAAGTCAAAAAGTTCTCTATTTTAGGAGCTGATTTTTAAAAAGCAATTCTATTATCTTTCCTGTTGGATGAAGTGCATCTCCTTACTAGTATTCTCACTGCTCCTGAAGGAACCCCATTCTGCACAAACCAGACCTGGCATGTACCGCTACACGGAGACAAGCTTATAAATGGGGTGCGACTATTGCCTGTGACAGGCACAAGGACACCCTGTACTTCCAATAATATTTTGCGGATGCATTATATTTCTTTCCAGATAAGGTTATTTCTGCAAATGAGAAATGCAGACAGAGGCATGCTTGGGAACGCTGAGCGGCGAGTGCTGAAGACAAAAAGTGAGATCCAGATGAAGAAAAGCTGGTCAATTGTTCATGGTATACATTCATACTTCCAAAGGGCCCTGATGCTCACTTCTGTCAGGATGAGTGCATTCTTACATTAATGGAAAGCAAAATATCAGGAACCTGTAATGCCACTATATGGTACAGTGTCTCTGACACTCATTCTTAAACATACATTCATATCCTTTGTGAAAATTAATCATAAAATACTGTACAAGATAGAAATATTATTATTGTCTGGGTAACTGTGGTAAAGTACTTTAAAAAATGCTTTAAATACATGTTTCAGTGCTTTGCTGAGCAGAAATAAGTACATGGATATAATTCAGCAAAGTATTAAGGGCAAGTATTGACTTGGGTATACACCAGTGGGCCTCAGAGCTAATGCAGAGCATCTGTTTTTATGGCTTAGACTGAGACTTAGGATGGTCCTTCCTTTGAAGACACTACTAAGAGTGATGGAAACCTTTGCATCCATTAAAAAAATCCCTAGAATTGCAGATAAAACCTGGTAGCCTGACAGAGCTCCTCCTCTAAAGCAGGGTTTTCCTTTGGTTCAGACTTGAGGCTGAGAAGCATCCAACTGCCTTTGATGACTGCAGCAGACAGAGCTCTGCCTGGTGTGGCTGCTACTCCCAACCCAGTATCCTTCCTGCCCATCCCCTCCCACCCCCACAAGGCACCATCCTTCTCTAGGAGGAATCACCCATTTCCATGTCCCCTCTGTGAAACTCAGGTAACAGCAACTTCACAGCTTCATGGAAGTGCTGATAGGAAAAACATCCCTTTTATTTTATCATGGTTGAAGACACTTAAGTGCTTAATTTTTAGAGCAGAGTGTCACACTGGATTAATTTTTAACAGATAATTGACAACTAAGAGATCTGCACCATTCCAGATGATGGCAGAACTGCGATTCTGGAAAGCCTTTTTCAAAGGCTAAGGCCTGAGACAGTGTTATAGCTTCTCAAAATTTACACTCACGCCTGCATGTGGAGTATCAGTTCACAATCCAGCCCACGTGCTCCTAATATGGGCATGGCTACAAAGACAATGCTACAGCTGATGTCATCCATTCCTGCCCTGCCCATTCCCAGCAGAAGGCAAGTAAATATAATCAGGCCTGTTGAAAATGGTGTTTTGGTTGATAAAACTTCACACACACTAAACAACTCTCCTAGTTTAGTTCTACCTGTTCCTCAGTCCCTCCAAGGCACATATGTTCAGAGCAAAACAGACCCATCTCAGAAAGGTATGAGGTTATTTCTAAAATAAGTCCTACTAACAAACCCCAAAGATCTCACAAAGTATCACATTAATGATGACATGGCATGAAGCCCCCTGACAGTGCTAAACTTCAGATGAAAACTTAGCCTACATTTTTACCTAGATTTGTTAAAAGCTTGGCATACTACAGTTTTGCTAAGACAAAGCTCTAACTCTATTGTTCTACATTCATACGCATATTTGGTGTGTGTTATTCCAGTGACATATGTCTTTCCAGATGTTAATGTTTTACCATGCCTTTTTTGCAGTTTTTATCAGGTCCATTTACACAAAACGTACTATAAATCCTCCCTCACTTCATATAGTATATCATATAAGACACCCTGATAAACATACAGATACAGATATATGAAGGCTAGTAAATGTAACAGGAGATTTAGCATGCTACTTGTACAGATACGCTATTATTCTTAATCTTGTGATTAATATGGACTGGCACTACTGTACAGATTTATTTTTGACCATATGCTCTTTAATTGTCATTGCTTCCCCTAGTTTACCCCCTAGCACATCTGCAGCATGTGTGGGCTGACGCTTTCTCCTTTTGCCTCAGTAAGATGGGAGAAAAATTTCTCAGCTGGACACCACAATGAAGAGAGAATTCCAGCAACCATGCCTCCAAAGAGCGATTAAAGTAAAATAAAGTTTTTTTTAAATTGAACAAGCAGAGGGTGGGAGGGAGGCAACTCACTGTCGTTGATGTTCTTCATCTGCCTGAACACAAATTAGCTGGAATACGGTTTAATTGTGAGCTGCTAATGTGCTGCCTCAAAAAGCCAGCTGTTGTTATAGTAAATGGACCTGGGGAAAAGATTTTCAAGTCCAAGAGTGGATGAGCTTGCAGAGAATGTAAAAACACTACCACAGCTCTCACAGTGACAGGTCTTACTGATTTAAGATACTTTTGACTGTAAAACTTGGCTAAGACATAATTCAGCAGAGACTTTGATTAATTTTGAAAAGATTTACACTACAGTTTTAAATGAAGCCCAAGTTAATTAAGTGTCTTCCTACATTACCACAGAACAGTTCCTCTAAGCGATTTTTCCCCCTTGTGAACTTTAAAACTTAAGTTCAGTAATCTTTTTCCTCTGTCCTGAATTAAGTATAAGAAAACAAAATACGTGTTGGTGAAGCAATTTCAAGCAAGTTCCAGATTCTTGCAATAGTTACATTTTTGGAAATTTTTTTCCATCTGAATAAAAGCATTTTTGGAAAGGGAAAAAAATTAAAAACACTTATGTATTTTCTTCCATTTCCATTTAGTTATAGTAATCATAAAACCTTTCTTAAACGACATTACTCAGTGACAATGAGTGCTGTAATTTTCTATGCAAATCAGATTAATAAATTGAAGAAATTTGCCTGCATATAAATGAGAAAGCAGTCAATTTATATGCCTAATAATAACTTTAAGCCTTCTCTGTGTGAACTTTGCTAGGAATATTTTTCATATAGAAAGATTTACAAAAAAGTGTCAGGTTTGTTTTTTTTTTTTTAAAAAAAAAAGTAAAAGCTTTTTACATCTGCCATTAAATTATTTATAAACTTGCTTTACAAAGGATCTTTTTATATGGTCCGTAATAGAAGGGGAGGGAAGTGAAGCACAAGTCCCAGCTGTGCGTGTATCTACGCTGCAGTATGCCACATAGACACAGATCCCTCAGCCTGTTTGGAGACCAGAAACACAAGGGTGAGCAGTACCATACTGCAGCT
>NW_010321291.1:12122-32491 GCF_000700745.2 Antrostomus carolinensis
GGGCTTCACTTTCTCCATCTAACAGGAGTTTAAGCAACTACAAATTCAACAAAAAGCCATTTTGTGCAGGAGCCCATCCTCCCACTTTGATACCTTTTCATTCACAACTTGCAAAAGCAAATTTGGCAGTCTCTTTCCCCCAAAGGTCAAAGACATCTCTTTGTTTCTTCAAAGGTGAAGCAAAACCTCTCCCTCTTGCTGTGATCTAAACTAGAGGCCACCACACAGCCCAGACCAGGTTCCAGCCTGACAGTCCATGTTCCTACCTGACTCCCAGTGCTGTTGCATCATTAACTTCAAGAAAGCAGAGTTGATTGACATGATCTGAGAATTGGTCAGATTTCTCTCAAATTTATGAGAAAATAACCAAAGTTTGCCACAAATTCTGCCTACAAGCAGTCTGAGATATTCAGGATGAGGTAGTTCTATACAGCTTTAGAAAGACAGATTGAGGAAACACCAGCTTGGTTACCTGGGTAAGAAACACTATATAGTTAACCAGACCATGATTACTTTTAGCATCTGTAGAGATGCATCTTCACTGTTTTCGAAAATAAAAACTGTTATACCTTAACAAGCATTTGCCATCAAAATGTTAACTTCTCCTTTTTCTGCCTCTGTCAAGTTTAAGACAAACAAAAAATGCCTGAAAACTAACAAGGACAAAAAGCAAAGAAAATAGGAAAAAAGGGTAACAGCAATGAGCAAGACCTTTACAATGTCTGACTACTTACAAAGTCCCCATTCAAGGGGACAGGAATTTTGCTTGCCTGACAGCTCAGTGCCCTATCATTTGAGTTAGGCAAAGAGTCAGGTTAGCTAAAAACACCTTTTGATTCCAGCATAGACCTCCATGGTGACCTTGTCCAAATCATTCATAGGTGTCCTTAAAAGCCAACAATGATGCTGCTATAACCAGAGCCCTGCCTGCCCCGATAGGCTGTAAACAGGAACACATCTTACTTCATGTACAGTTAACAACTGGCACAGTAAATCTACAACCCCACTGATTAACTGTTTGCTCCTCTAATACAAATACCAAACTGTGCCTACATCACCAAAACTCTCCAGAGAAAGTTGTCAGGAGGGAAGAAGAAATATTTCAGGAGTTACATTCAGATTCCACATTGTGATACACCCCACGGTACCAAACAATCTGTGCAGAGCGGAAAAAAAAAAAAAAGAAAGATCACTGGCAAAGGCTGTTCCTTTACTTATTTCTCCTTTTAAGCACTTATGGTATCTCGCAGAGGTGTTACCACCGTAACTGCCACCTCCCCTCAACCAGCCAGCCTGACAACACAAGGTAATGGAGGGCTCCACATCTCCCACTCAGCAGCTTCAGCTATCTGCCCCTTTCAGAGACTGACAGCATCAAGTTTGGAGAAAAAGCATCTATGGGCAAACTGTCATGCAGTTGTAACTTGAATAAGGTCTTCTCCTATAGTCTGTCTCTTAGAGCACAGTTGTCTCATGAACAGGAGGATTTGTCACACCCTACATTTCCTCAACTGCTCCAGTTCAGTTCTGTTTATTCCAGTTACAGTTTCTTGTAAAATATTTACTGCTTTTTCCTCTGAAACCAGAGACTTGGAGGAAAGATAGGCCAAGCTCTGCACTTTAACTGGTGAACATCTCTGCTGGAAGGAGTCCAAATTGCAGAAGAACCATTTGGTACACATCTTTGACATTGCAGACACATAGATTAATAGCCTGCCCCCTCCTCTACCCCTGGCTTTAATATCCTGTCCTTTATGAGTGAATTTCAGGCTCGCTTTATATTATGTTATCCTCCCAGGCAAGCATTTCTTGTTTTGTGATTATTTTTGCACTTAAATAGCAATACACTTTTTTCCCTACTGAGTTGATGCTGCCTATGGAACAAGATTGCATACACTCAGCTCCTCCAGTTTAGGGCACCATCCTTGCTGCTGCAAACAGACATCTCCAAAAGCTGCATAAGGACAATTCTCCCTCACACATATATCGCTTTTTAAGATCCTTAAGACTTCTGCTTCTTCAAGCACTGTAGATGAGGGGATTTGCCACTGAAGCTCTGGGATTTATCACTATCTAGCTCCTGCTGGACAAACAATACTCTAAGCTGTTGCAAGACTATCTTGCCCAACCAGCATCCAGCACAGGAGCTTAGATTTATGTATTCCATTTTAAAGGAAAAATTTCATCTTATAGAAGCTTCATTTACAGAAAAAAAAAATTAAACTCCAGAACATTAGTTTGCTGAGTTAGATCTCTACTTCTAATTAGAAAATGTAGGTATTTATAAGTTAGAAGAAAGGTAAGCTTTGTAGTTATTTCACTTAGAAATCTGAGAGCACTAGTTTTAAGGCTCAGGGAATTGCTATTACAGTTGTGTGCCTCTCCTTTTCCCCCCAACTCGACATGGTGTAACATTAAGGTTACATCTATACATTGGAACATAGAAGTTTACCCAAGGCAGACCTTCACACAGTAATAATTTTGCAATTGTGCAAAATTGAGCCTAGGACCAAAGGGACTCCCCACATATTTTTTTTTTAATAGCACAGAAATGAAAAAAATTCCACCAATATTCTGCAAATTCATCAAGCTCACATAATAGGCACAATGGGTAAAGGTGACCAGGAGGGATTTTTTTTTTTTTGTCCAAATCCTGAATGAAATCCAGGAAAGTTCACTGCAAAATTGCAAAATTCACTTCATTTATTTGGTATCATGCATCTTCTTTCAAATTTCAAGCTGAATAGAGAACATTTCACTGCCTTTAAAAAAGCCATAGACTTTAAAGCTCTATTTCTCTCACTCGTATTCAAATAAATGTCAAGGAGCTTCTGAGAACATGATGTGCAATCTGTACAGGTGCTCTTTCACCAATGACAATGATTAGGTGCAAGTTGCTGACCCAGGCCTTAGCTTCAAGGTTCAATTAGTCATCAGTCATCTTTGCACAATGATAACTTGCATTTTAGTATCAATTAAAGCTCAGGAAGTCTACCTGGGGAAATACAGGTAACAGTTGGGTTGGATGGCACACAACATGTCCCTCCCATTTCACCCTAATTGCCCCTCCTTGTTTAACTGCTTGCACTAAGATAAATGCATGACAAGCATACATGAGAGGAGAATGTTGCTGCAGTTCTTAAACATTCATTTTACTCTAGCTGTAAGTGACAATAATAAGACAGAAATTCCAGAAGCATCTCTGATGTTTTCATGGTACCCAATTGTTTGGTTCAGACTCTTCACTAATGGAGATATTCATGGCATGCAGATACCCAGGCTGTGCAGTAGAATAAGTATAGATATATCCTTCAATATGCAAGAATGAAGGATGGAGAGGCACAGACAGTTAGGCACACAGGGCACAGGGACAGAAAACATACTTGATCATTTAATTTCCTAAACAATGAGATCTGAATGGGTCTTTTAAACTTCATATGCTCTAGCATTTTCCTGAAGCTATTATCTCATCCAAAGCTCTCACCTCTGTGCAAGCCAAAGAGACTCCAATACAAAAATAGCGAGATCTAATCAGAGTTTATTGCTTCTAGTATAAGCACTCCCATAGGTTTTTTTTATCTTTTTTATTAAATTTACAAACTTGAGCATCCGTATTTGAGATCAAGAGGTGATTCCTGCACCCTGCCATAGAGTGGTAGTCTGAATTTCTCATACAATAAAAAACCCTTTCTTGTAATTTGTTGGAAAAATAGGTGACTTTTCATTAGTGAAGCAGGGCAAGATAACTTTTCCTCAGATTATATTCAGAATCAATAATCTCTTTATATAGGAGGGGGCGAGTCCCTACAGCTGGACCTCTACTACATCTTCACTGCAATCGTACAGAGTAATCCTATCACTCTCACAGAGGAGAGCACTAGGATTGCCTACACAGGAGAAAACTGAAATCTAGGGAAATGAATTTGGTAGCACTAAATCACAAATGCCCCATATTGCTCAATATGGGTTGCTATGTGTGCCTCAGTCTCTCCTCAGGGCATTTTTATGCATTACTTTAGTAGTGCGTAAAAATGCCCTGAAGTCTTTTCATATACACCTGCGTAGAAAAGCATCAGACTCTGAATAGATTGTCTCAAAGTGCCAGGACCAGTCAGAGAATCAGGCAATGAGGATCAGAATCCTCACATACAGCACAACAACCTGTCAAAAAAAGGCAAAACTGAACCCAAAGCTCAGCTGACATTTAAAACAAGAGTGGTAATTTAAAATATACAACAACACATCTGGCTACGTCTTTCAGTTAGCAACACCAGGCACCCAAATGCCACTGAAATTCTTTAACTGAGCAACTTACACCTTGTGCATCCCTAAAACCACTCATCTGCAACGGACCTCTGCTGTGGCTCCCAGGCTTTCCTCACCAACACCAGTTACAAGCCTTCCCAGCTGTGCTGGAAGCACAGGTTATAGTTTTTCAGAAGAAAGCAAGAAGCCTGTGTGCCAGAATAATAGTGGTGATTTTTTAATTCAGTTTTTTGGACAGAAATGAGTCACGTTCAGGGGCACAAACAGTGCACAATAGTGAACATATCTGTTCATATCAAGTGGAATGGCACAGAGCCCAGAACAGGTTGCCCCGGAGACTTCCTGCTGTCCATCCTGGGTGATGTACAAAGCTGGCATCATGCTACCTTCTCTCATATGTTCCCCACAGCTCACTCTTGTGTTTTTGAAGTCTCAGGAACAGGAAGAGAAACTCATTCTTTGAGCCAGCCATCTTTTGTCTCAACACCTGGCCTTGTTACTAAAGCTCAACTTAAGATTTGGGTTTAGCATGAGCAGGTCTGCTTCTAGCTAGGGACCTTTGCTCAAACACCTGTCCACTGCCTCCTGGACACACTGACTCCTTAAGAGAGTCTAGAGGAAAGGTTAGAGACACACAATGGGTTCAACTCTTGGATGGGTCATTGTTGGTCTTCAAGAGCACACACGTTGGTTTTAGTAAACTATGAGCCTACTTGGACAGAATCCAAGAGGCACAATCCTTTTTTGTGCTATTTGACCGACGGTGAAAAGGCATTTTTCTTATAAGGAGATTTTACGCATTGTAATTAACCGTAGTTCTAGTTTTCTTGTCTTTACATCCTCAGACTTGAAGTGACATTTGTAGAAGAAACAGTTAAAAGAATCTTTCAAAGCAAAAGTATTACATAAAATACATATTACAGAAGTATTACATAAAAAATGATGGAAAGCAGATAAGAAGGGTGTTAAGTTCTTCAGGGTCAGACAGCCACAAAAGGAAGGAAAGAGGGTTTTATATGAAAATTATATAAATGCAATTTATCTCTGCACATGGAAGGCACATTAATTTGACACTGCTATACTTGTAGTATGCCCAAATTTAGTCTTCAGCAGTGTTGGTTATCTTGAAGGTATGTTTTGCACTATGGTTAAGAAAAGACAATTTTTTTTTAATTATTATTATTTTTTTTTAGATTGGAGAACACAGGAATATCTGATCTTTATAATAATAGTTAAGTAGCTCTTTTTGCTGAGATTTTCTAGATGTTACCCAAGCTCCCCAGCTTTAATTTTATTAATTCACCCACAATTCCCACTAAGTAACACAGCTCAGGCAAATGGCCATAATTTTGCCTCATTTCTGAATGTTTAGTCTGACTTTTGTCTATGAATTGCCCTTTTTCAGCCTTTTCTGTTTACTGAGAAAAACCTGTACTGCTGCCCAACTCCTCCATTTTACAGTCATGATGCATTTACCAAAACTAAACAAATAATTCACATATTAGAGTTAATAGCAACAACAGTCATGACAATAAATCACAAGGTTTTCTATTTGACCTGGAGGGTTGGACCTGCAAGGCTGAAAGCAAGACAAAATTTGGTTTTTATTCCTGTACTCCTTAAAACTATTTATTTAAACAAAGAAGTTAATAACAAAGTAAAAAGGAAACAAAAACAAGGAATTTTTTTTAAAATAACTCCTTTAGTAAGGGTTCATAGAGAATTACCAAGTACCACAAGTTGGCAGTGACATATCAAGGTAAAATAATGACAAAATATCATTACATTGCCATCTGGTGACAGCAAGATAGCTTATTGAAATAGGCTGACGATATCACCTCTGGTCTTGTTATAAATATACATATGTCCATACTGAAAAACCGTGTTTGTAGCTGAATATGGCTGTAGGGATAATTTCATTATAGTACATGTTTTTTTGTCACTACACATCACTTCTTCGTGTGCTCAACTGAGTGGCCTTTAAGTGCTAACACTGCAAATTCTTTGGGAGAAAAATGGTCCATTTTTTTCTATACACATATGCATACATTATATACATACATATGCATATACCACACACGTGTGCATATACATACAAGACACACCCTTGTTTGCATGAAAATGATAACCAAATGGCACCACAGAAGCCTGGGCTCCATCCCTCCATATTTCACCTAGGAAGTAGAGGCCTGCATGTCTGAGATTTATGGTCTCCTTAACCCACACCCAAGTACAGGGGCAGTAGCCATTTTAAAGTTCAGCTGACTGTTTTGAATGGAGCCCACCATGAGCCTCACTCTTCAGCTGGAAGGCCCAAGTGAGATGTGCCATTACCCAGTGCAAGGTGTGCCATCACCCTTGGTGATGTGTGTGCCCTCTCCCTAGGTAAGCAAGCAGGGCCAGCAGCTCTCATCCACATCCTGGATCCCTTCCAAAGGCCACCACAACCAGCGGGAAGACCTCTTTGGGCCTTAGCTCAGGTCTTTCTCAGGTCCTTTGAATTCATCTTTCCTACCCACATAGGACAACACTGACATTTGACTGCAACTGCCATCACAGTATGTTTCCTGCATCTTTGCAGCAGGCTATAAAGAAATTAAAACCTATCACCCTAAACCAGACAAATGAAGGAACCAAACTTCAGTGATAACACAATTAAGGTTTCTCAAGTGGCTGTCATCCCTTAATGTGTATTTAGACAAGTAGTGAAAGCCCAGATGCATTATGGGATGATAAAATTCACCTTGGAGGAACTTAATGCTTAATTAAAAGGACGAACACTGCAATAAATGCACTAATGAGATAAAATCACACTAATTCCTAAATCCTATGGAGCCAAAGTGTCAGTCTGAGTTTTAATTAATAGACTTCTATATGGGTTTCTCAGAAATAATAATAAAACATTGAAGTAGTAAATCATGCCTGAAATTAGTCACAAACTTATTTCAAATCCTACAAAATTTTTATTTAGGATTTCACAATTTGCACAGTTCCAAACATGACTAGCTCTTTTGAGATGTGATTTCATGCTACTGCAACACTTCTGTTTTATATTATAATGTTACTTTTATTGTTAGTTTGGCACAATGTTTCATATGAATGCTTACCAACACTTTTTTCTTTCCCCTTCCAGTTCTCTTTCGTCAGTCCCTGAGAGATACTGAATCAGTCCATAGCACTTGAACATTAAGCTACACACATCCCAGAGCTCGCAATGTTTCTCCTGGGAATCTGTTATTTTCATCTTCATCAACCTAACCCCTCACCCCCACTGAACAATGCTGCAAACACTAAAGGAACCTCAGCACAGGAGTGAGATGCAAAACACTCAACTAAGTCTCTATTGAACAAAAACCTACAGGGTGGGTACAGCTGCTCTCTGCAAGCCTACTACACAAGCAAGAAACAAGGGATGTCTGAGGAAGGCACCTAACAGAGGCTTCCCTCCACCTCAGATCTAGCAGAGACTTCACATTTCTAGTTGCACCACCAGAAATGTGGTATCTTTCCATTCACATGAGAAGCCCACATGGGGTGTCTGAACTGGACCAGTTCAGCAATGCTGATCTGCAGATTTCGGAGCTTCCAACTCCAAGCATCAGGCATAGGTTGCAAGCTCTGGGTTTAGTCTCAATACTTGCACAGAGATGGCAGCAACTACCGAAATGTGTAGTTTTGTAGTTTAAGAGGCGTTTTGCAGGGCAAGATGCCTTCCACAGCACTGTCATGAATTATGCTCTTATACAGCATTTCTCCTCAAAGGCAACATGCTTGAGAGCACTACAGCCAAAGCTCGTTGCAGAGTCTCTTTCTAGCCCAAGGGACAACTAAGATCACTGGGATACGCTGTGATGTGTCATTCTGCTGTGATCATGATCAAGAGCCTAGCCAAGTCAACAGCTCACCTTTTCGTCAGCTCCAGCAGTTTTAGAATAAGCCAAATGGCCATTAGCTCATTGAGTTAGTTTATGGCTGCCTCTCCACACCTCCTTGTCTCATCGGCTGGCAAAAGTGACCTCATAATGCACAGCTCTCAGCCCTTGCTCATGGCACTGTGGATAGAGTCAGCTGTCCTGCATCTTCTTTAGTATTTTTCCCATAACTTTTAACATAAATGGAGTATAAATTGTTTCCTCCATCTCATGATGCTATGAGGAGATTCATGAGGTTGTTACTACCAGTGAACTGAAGGCCCAGCTCATGTTTCTCAGGCAGTGATGGTTTATGCCATTAGACATGGGCATTTTAAGCCTGGAAGGTGGACCAAAGGGTGTGTCCCAGGCAGGCAAGGAGGATGCCAAGGGCTCTGGACCCCAATAGCCAGGGGAGCGTGTTACCTCCATGTTCCTAGCATTAGGCTTTGTCACCCTCTAGTGGGCTACGTACAGAGCTTTACCATCCCCATCAGTGGGGTCCTGCCCCAGGATCTCTGGAGAGCACTAACAGAGGTTTAACCTTGAGAGTCAAAGTTTCCAGGTTCACTGTCCGCAGATGATTCAAACTCTTGGCACTTGCCGGTCTTCTCTCTTCTATTTTCTTTTCTCATTTGAAAGAAAAACACCGAACAAAACAACCTATAAACTGCCTCTGAATCAGTAATGAAGAAACACTAAAATTATGTCAACATATACTGGTGGAAGGTACAGGAGTATGCCTGCATTAAACTTTTATGTATGTATTTTCGTATTACACATGTACTATTCAGTCAATCTATATTAATTTGTAAAATATAGAATTAATATACTTACTGCACATATTAAGCAGAGTATGACATTTTTTGCCTATTGGCACACAAAATATGCAGCGCTGCTCATTATTTTATGCCCTGAAATATATTAAAGGGGCTAGGACTCTACAACAGCTCGAAGGATAAAATAAGCAAGATTTTGTCTCCTAAAATAAATGCATCTGCAGCTTTCTCCAAATAATTTTCTGATTTTTAGAGTATTTTGTAATTCTGGTCTACTGGTACCTTAAGGCAGTACATTTTAAAATAGAGCAAGTTCTGCTTTGGGTTCCAATCCTCTTTTTGAGTAATTAAACATGATTAGAAACCTTGCTCTTTTTGTCTTTCATAGCTGGCAAGTAGCTGGCAAGTTCTGGTTTTCAGGAGCAAGTTCTTTGGATAGGAACACCTTGTTGAAACATCTCTGGCTATTACACAGGCAATCTTTTCTATCTCGGTTCTCTTCTATGACCAACGAGCAGTGAACACCAAGACAGCGTTGGCATTAGGGTTATCAGGTTGTACAGTTCTTCACAGCAGACTGGAATTGCTCTTTCACTACTGTTTTCTCAGGTCAATATCACCATGCACTGCCAAGGAAATTGGCAGTAAAAACACTTTTTATCTTGGAAACAAATTTAAGAATAAAAAGAGAGATTATAAGTAGGACCTATTAACATCACTTCAAAATTAGCAGATAAACTAAAAGCCAGCAATCTTCCTCCTTAAAAATTACCTTCCAGACTCATAAAATGAAGCCTTTTTTTCTGGTCCTGTTTCATGTTGTTATATACTTGCAATAAAATAGCAACTGGAAGATCCATTTAGTGATTGCACCTACAAGCTGCCAACACAAAATATTCATCCATGTCCTGAAGATTAAGTTCTTACAACCTAACAAAAATTGATGACATTTCTTAACTTCCCTCTTTCATGATGGCAGAAATCCTGTGAGCATTAGATGAATTTAGAGCATTTGTCCCGTTTCTATTGCACATCCTCTGGGTCTTGGCCCTGTTTCAGGCTCATATCAAATCTGGGTCTGCACCCAGAGCTTTCCACCTCTGAACCTTGGGTTATTACTCAGGAAAGCACACACTTGCATACAAGCTCATTATTTGCAGAGGACCATAAAGAGTATGGCCATCTACCAAGTCAACGTGTACCTAGCTGAAGTTCCTCTACACCAATGCATACAGCACAGGCAGCAAATAGGAGGAGCTGGAAGCCACTGTGCTGCTTGAAAGCTACAACCTGTTTGCCATTACTGAAACTTGGTGGGACAAATCCTGTGACTGGAGTGCAGCTATTGATGGCTACAGACGGTTCAGAAGGGACAGACAAGGATGGAGGGGTGGAGGCATTGCCCTCTACATCAAGAAATGAATGAAGTGTGAAGAGTTATCTCTGAAGAATAGCCACATGCAGGTTGAAAGCTCATGGGTAAAAATTGGGGACTGTGCCTACTACAGGCTGCCTCATCAAGGGGAGCTTATTGACATCTCCAGCTACAGGAGGCATCACACTCGCAGGTTCTCGTCCTGCTGGGGGACTTCAACCACCCTGACATCTGCTGATAAAGTAGCATGGCAAGCTGAAGGTGTTCCAGGAGACTCCTGGAGTGCATTCAGGGTAACTTTTAAAGCCAATTCTGCTCA
The DNA here is from genome assembly GCF_000700745.2 of Antrostomus carolinensis. Lineage (NCBI taxonomy): Eukaryota > Metazoa > Chordata > Aves > Caprimulgiformes > Caprimulgidae > Antrostomus > Antrostomus carolinensis. The sequence continues at coordinate 22,773 of NW_010321291.1, forward strand.
ACTAAGACACAGAATGAATGAGCTAGAAAGGAGCGGCAGTGGAGACAGAAAGCCAGCTGCCCGCCGTCTCTGTGTGCCATGGCAGCCCTCACTCCTGGTTGTCATGGCAAGGTAGACACTTACAGTGTTTGACTTTATTACAGCACAGCCAAATGAAATGCACAGCCACTGCTTCCTCAGATGTCTGTATTTCATTTAAACTGGGATAAAGCAAAGAAACTGGAATATTGTCTCATCATGCATTCTAAATCAGCCAGGGTAGAAAATAATGGGGAGTTAATCAGATCACTGAAACTCTAATTCACTTGGTATTGATCGGGCAGATTCCTAATGGGACAGCAGACCAATTTCAAATTACAGTAAGCTGACTTATCCTGGAATACCAATGACCAGCTCCTGAGAGGAGCCTGGACAGACCACGGGCTCTCCTCTCATTACAGCACACACTCGACCGAATGCATCAATGTATAATATGATGCGGCATTTGGCTAATTAATAGGAGATTGATGAAAGGTGCAGTTCTGAAAGCAGAAATCTCACTTGAATAAACATGGAATGAAAGTCCCAGTGGAGATGAGGTACACAGAGCCTTAGAAACAATTATAAAAAAAGGAAGAAGGGAGCTAATGGAAGGTAATGCAATTAAACCAGGCTTTTCATTATATTAATCTGAGGCTTCATCACTGGAATCTAATATATGCCACACTTAACTCTTCACTGGCTCTATTTATAATTTATTTAGAAAAAGCTTTGAATTATGACCATGGTATCACAGTCTGTCCTGAACTGGATACCTGTGAGCAGAGGGAGCCAGGGAAGTGTTACCTTCATTTACACTGCATTTCCAGGTCAGAAGTCCTTCCTTAACAAATTATCCTTGAGTAAATCCTACTACCTTTGGGCAGTGACAGGATTAAGGGGCTGCTACCACAGCATTTTTTCTTGCTTGCAGGAGCTACTGGGGAAAAACAGTACCTCAACTGCTCTTCAGAGTGGAGGACATCTTTGTCCTGTTTGGGACCATATCACAGGAAGCAAGTTCTATTGGTTCTTCTCACAAACATTTGTATACTGAAAATTGCATGTCACAAGTCTACACCTTGAATTATGGTGATTACTGCCCATTTTTCCTATGCATACAGATATACCACTCAAGATGTATCAGCAAAATGTACTGTAGTTCTTCGTGGTGAACTTGGTGGTTACAATTAATTTTCTATTTTAATCCTACATTTTCACTTGTTTATAGTCACCTCTAAGCTAATTGAGCTGAAATGGGGACAAACTTTTTAGCAGGACCTGTAGCAATAGGACAAGGGGTAATGGTTTTAAACTAAAAGAAGGTAGATTCAGACTAGATAGAAGAAGGTTTTTTTACAATGAGGGCAGTGAAACACTGGAACAGGTTGCCCAGAGAGATAGCAGAAGCCCCCTCTCTGGAAGTGTTCAAGGCCAGGTTGGATGAGGCTTTGAGCAACTTGGTCTAGTGGAAGGTGTCCCTGCTCATGGCAGAGGGGCTGGACTAGATGGCCTTTAAAGGTCCCTTCCAACCAAAGCCATTCTATGTTTTTATGCTTCTAAATATTTTATGGCTTGCCCTAAAACTGTTAAATCAGAGGAAAATCATTTGAGGCTTCTCTAGAACTAAAGTCTGCCTTTAGCTAACGGAAACTAGGAATCCTCCTCCCACACACCTTTCTAGATGGACTACTGCACCATCCCTTCTTGAAGTTGGGTAGTAGTCCCATACCTGGTTGATGTGGCACAATAACAGGCTGCCTTTTCTTTTTCCCCCGATCCATTTATATGATATGCATCCAGGTCTCATTCCAGACTGACTCTAAAAGTACCCTTAATCACTGTCATGAAAAGCAGTCCAGTTGCAATACAAATGTGCTTATTCTCTGAAGCATAAGCACCCAGAAAGCATGTGGTGAGTTGGTCACAGTGATAGGTTCGATGAGAGAGCTTCTCCACAGCTTTCTCTCCCAGTCCTTTCAGTTCCCATGTGCTGGTGGGGCCAATAACCCCATCCAAACCTCCTAATCCCATACCAACATCCCATAACTGGGTGAAAATTAACTGCTAAAATCTGGTCCTTAAAGACACCTCAAAGCTGGGATTGTTTGGAATCCAATTGCCTGTAGTTTAGTTCTGCAAACTCCATGAGACAAGAAGGCTGCTCCAACAGCATGAGTGCAAAGGGCAGAGGTCTGGCTGTGCTGCGGCAGGTTTCCTGGGAGGCACAGACAGAAGGGACTGCACAGTCGTTTGCCTGCCCTGGGAATAGCTCTCATTGCTTTTGGCATCATGTTTGATGCCAGGTTTCCCTGAGTAGAGGAATTGTGAAGCAAAGCTAATGGGGCAATTGTCCTCAGAGTAGTAAGTCATAGTAAATCCATTCGCAGAATCATGAGGCTGGCAAGCCATTAACAAACAGGGCTTCCATTTAACCTAACACACAACAAGATCTCATACAAAATTACCATCAACATACGTGCTATGTACATAAATCCCTTCCTTTGATGCATTTCCATTGCCTTTTTAAACTACCCAAATGAAATCCTCCCTGCAGCACAATGCCAGCAAGCCACTGGTAGCTTCTGGCTCTAAGGGTACCACCTCAAAAAAAAAAAAAAAAGAAGAGATGAAAATGCACACTTGATCCATCTTGACCATCCTCTTTGGTTGTCTCTACCTGAAAACTACCCTGAGCATAGGGTAGAAGACAGGGTTCAGAACCCTCCAGGTATGGGGGGCAAATTATCACAGTACTGAAAGCTGTTTTACAGCACAAAACCCATTTCATTTGCAGAGGGGGGAGGGAGGGGAGGGGGGAGAAGAGAGAAAAGGAACATTACTGCTGCACTCACATCCAGCCTAACGTGGAGGGTTCCTCCAGTTTTTCCCAGAGTGAGATTTGGCTCTGGCCAGAAAGCTTTAATTTAGATTTCAGGGTTAGAAATTGCCTTTCTAAAAAAAAGATACTAAAGTTGTAAAGCTTTGGATTACTCACATTTTTTGAAAAACATGTTTACTCACTTCAACTGCATTTTTGAAGATTTCTACTTATTATTTCCTCCTCTCCTTCCATCTCCTTTATTATTTGCTGAACTTTGCAAGTAATTTATGAATATACATGAAGGCATATGCATTTGGTGACAGTTTTTCAATAAAACATTAGAGAGCTGCATTCAAAACCGCTCAGCAATGGCCAAACTGTTCCTGTTTGCAGTCAGAGCACCAGGGTGAATGGAGCTATGCCAATGCTGACAATTTTCAAAACAACTAACCATTAATGAAACAAGTTTCCAAAAGCTCTGCTCCAAAGAGGCTGAGACATGCAATACAGCTGAAGCCACTTCCCTAGCTAGGGTTGGAGTAGAGAAAAGTCAAGTGACATACACCAGGGCTGTTTCTTTCCCTGCATTCAGACAACCAAATATGTGAGAACCTTTGCACACTCAAGGAGCACAGAGAACTGCTACAAGACAGGCATTCCCTTCACAGTTGGCTTTGCAACCTCAGAGTTCTTCAGGAAAAATTGGAATAATTTTAGAAGGACTGACAGCAAAGCAGAAAATTCTTAACAGCGTAACATGGCACCTACTTTTTGAGCTCCGTTTATTCCCTGCCAGCTCAGAACAGATTGTGCATCACCACTGGCTGTTTCACTACTTGAAGCAGACAATCACAAGCTTCAGAACACTCCTGAGTTACCAGAGAGGATTCAGAAATAGAATAGCAAGAAGTGCAGAATAGCAAAGACTCCTCTTTTGGCAAGATTTGCTAGAAAGGAACAGCTCCTGCCAAAACAAACATCTCCCCCCACCCTCCAGCACAAAAAGTTTAAAAAAAAAAAATCTTTACTGAAGACGAACTTTTCCTACAGCAAGACTGACCTTTTAGTCTGTAATTGATGGGCTACAAGAAAGGTTGGAGAGAATGCCACTGCGTTTAGAGGGATTCACAGCATCCTCATAAACTTAACTGAGGATATTGATCACACTGCTCCAGGAAGCCCTGGTGGAGACGCATTGTTAGACTTCAGCTGATGCCAACTCTTTTTCATAAAGCTATATACATCAGCTAGAAATTGTTATTGACAGATGTTTTAGCAAGGTAGCGGTGCTTTCAGAACTGCACAGAGGATACCCAGAATCTAAGCTATCGCTGGTCAGTGCGGAACAGGAAAACCACCAAACTACTGCTGTTGGCCATCTGCTGCTAATATTCATGTCTAAAAATCAACAAGGAATAAAGGGAGAAAACATTTCAGCCTGGGAAGCAGCACGATTTTATTTTTCCCCATGTCACTAATCTGTGCAGAAGGGGAAGCATTTTAATGCTTTACATTGCCATGCAAGTAAAGAGTTTCCAAGTTGCCCTTGAATTAGAAAAGTAGATATTTTTCCGGGTGAAGCCCAGTGCTGCTCATATAACCAACTGTCCCTAATAACTTGAACTGTCACAAGTAACCCACAGATTATATTCTGTTATCATAATTTGAACCTAGAGTATTAAAATTCCTTGTTTTAAATCAAGGGAGGGGGAAGAAGTCAAAGCTTTCCCTTCCTTCCACCTTGCCCACATAGTGAACAGGTATGGGACTATTATCAGACTAGGTCTTGCCACATCTCAGTGACTGGTCCAGTCACTGGTTTTGCAGGTACACAATAGTGAAGTCTTCCCTGCAGGAGCAAAGCAACAGTCCTCACAGAAGTCTTGAACAGTATTAAAGATTATAGCTTATGGAGACTACACACAGATGAGTGAAGCTTTAACAAGCCATTCTACAAATGAGACATTAGGAGAAAAAGAAAAGGAATAACAACAAGCTTCCAAAGCACAGGGTTGTTTGGGGAAAGAGAGTTGTTTTTGTGGAGAACCTCATGTTTTGCAGCCTGTGATTGCACAGCATTAGTGGGAGTGGATCTGAGGTAGTGTACTTTGGATGCCCCTCTGAGATGTGGCATCTCACGTCACTGCCTTTGATATGTGCCTTACCACACACCAGCTAGCCAGACAGTTGATCCTGTCCTTATTTCATCCACAGTTTTCTTGTTATATCTTACCAAAAGTTATTCAAGGGACAGACTGACTTTGCTTTCAAATTTCTACAAGGTCTAATGCAATAGCAACTTCTATTGCAGTATGTGACCAACTTTAGGATTTTTAAAACAAAGCCCACTATTTTACCTTGAGAAAACCTGTGTTTTGCATTTTCCTTTGCCACATGACTGCAGGAGCAGTAATGTCTATGATGGTCAAGCAAAACTGGAGCAAGGAAAAATGTCAACTAAGCACCACCTAACAGGTCAACAGACAGGAGAGAAAAAGCTATGTCCATTTTCAAACAATTTGTAACTTCACTTGAAAGCTCTCAGCACTTGGTATCCCCCTCATCCCCTGCTCCATTTTAAGACAATCTGTACTCATTTTCCATCATTAAGAACATTTGTCTTCATCTCATCTTGATGCAACAAATATTTACACTCACAAATAAATACTTCAGTGGGATCAATTTCCAAGCTTTAAGTTAACTACCCAAATTTACCTATGGATCTTAGGTCATTTTATATAAACAGATGATGGAAGAAATATGACTTTGCATCCTCTTGGGCTAAGCACATTCTACTGCGACAACAGAGTACTGTGCAGGCCAGATATGTCAGTGCAAAAATACACAGATACATCAATTGCCACTGCCTCCCACTACCTACATCCAGGCACACTTACATCCAAGTATTGATTTCCAGAATTTCTCCAAGGAATGCCAAAAATAATAAACAAAAAATAAATCAAAAGCAAAAGCCTCTTTCCATTATGTATTAAATATCCTTCCATGAAGTTAGAACAAATAGGAGATGTATATAGAGTGCAATGGAGACATAAATCTAGTGTCGTAGTAATCGATTTCTGCCTTGTTCTTTTATTTCCAGTAAATAATGATCTTCAGATCTTTCATGGTGGCACTACTGTAAAGTCTACTAAGGGAACACAGGCAGTGTTTCATCTTTGATATAGCTAAGAATATCACCACTCTAAAATCATTACACTCACTTATTTCCTGTAGCACACGGGTAACAACATTTAGCAGGATCAAAGGAAATTTACAGAGGGTGTCCCCTCCACTAACCTCCATCCAATCATGTATATGATCAATAACACATTTTGTATTGTTCAGCAGTGTGCAGAAGGTAGATTTCTGCACAAAATGATGCAGCTGTACATTTCTAGTCAGTCTTCAGCATTCTAAAGAACACTCCCGGAAAGTACAAGCAGCAATCATGCTTCGTTAGATCAATTATATTTAGAGATACGTCTTGTATGTTAATTAAAAGGAAAAGAAACTTCCCTAACTGACCTTATTTCCACAAAAATGTGTGATCACTTGTTGCTAGTGCTGTGCAAAACCTTAGTGTCCTTTTCTGCATTCAGTCTGAAATAGGTTTTTTGATTTGGTGCGTGATCAAATGAGGATATCGAGTTATAAACTACAAATTAATTAATTGACTAGCAACCATGGGTACCTTTAAAAAAAAAAAAAAAAAAAAAAAAAAAGAACAACCCAAAACCCACAAACCCCCCCCCACCCAACAAAACACACAACCCAACACAAAAAGAAGGAATCTCAGAGTACCAGAAAGAAAAATTAAATTACTTTGAAGTCAATATTGTAATCACCACAATTTCCAATAGCTGATTAATACACACATTTCTTGACTTTGTAGCAATTCATAGCACAAAATCAACCTTAGACACCACCAAGTTAATACAACTACATTAAAAGAAAAATCTTAAACCATTTGCCTGTGATCCCATCAAATATAATCCAGGATAGCTACTGATCATTCTAGCCAACATAAGGAACAGGTGAATCTCTCATCTAGCTTGATACGGCAAAAAAATTAAACTTTTCTACTTAAGTCAGCCCACTTTAATGGTCACTGTAGAGAATAAGGCAAGACAAGATTTGTAGGTGGAATAATATCTTTTATTAGATTAACTGATGTAGTTGGAAGAAAAAATATTTAACGTACTCATCTGTATCTCAGATTCTGATCAGATGAGGAAACGGCACCTTCTCCCCATCACTGTTACCTTTCCCACTTATAGCTGTTGATTGATTAAAGATACTATTTTGAGTTACAAAACTCATTCTGTCAGATCTGGAAAAGTACTCAGAGGGATTACAATGTTGGCATCCAGCTCCGGACAGTGAATCTTTAGCTGAACTTATCCCCTAAATAGGGGCAACACACAATATTTGGTACCTAATTCACCAGTATTCTACTGCTGCCATTTTGCTTTTGTCATTTTGAGTATTAAGTATTAAAACAAAAGGGAAATAGCTTAGTTTATAAAGTAACCAACCCACACACCAAGGAGCAAAGAGGGGGTTTTTTTTTATACATAGGAGACTAGCCTCATTGAAATGCAGTAGTTTGTTCCAGTGGTACTGTTGTCAGAGACATAATCCATCCTCTGGTACAACTAAGGAAATGCAGATATGCATAAAGCCAGCTTTAAGCATGTAGCACTAGAACAAAGCTGAGCTGTGACAGACAAGTAGCCCACCTGAAGTCTTAGCCACATTTTCTCACCTGTTCCATTTGATGTGCTACGACTCTGGTTCTAGTGCAATTTCTCAAAGCAGCCCAGTGTTTTACAGTTGTGCACTTTCACAGAAGAGAAGGATGTCCTTTTCTTCAATTTCTCTGGCTAAGGCAACAGCTGTGGCAGGACAAAATAATGACTCTGGTGACAAGTCAATTTGTTCCTTCAAGTGTTTGCAAGTGTAGGGACATCTGGTGACCATGCACACCCTGAGAAGTCCTATATTAAGAGAAAGTAGTTCTCTATTAGATTAGTATTGTAGAGATAAGAACCACTAAAAACCTTACAGTTTCACCTTAGCTAATCATTCCTTTGACAATAATTGTCACAAACAGAATTTCTTTATAGATTTTGGAAGTTTCTTCTGAAGCAAAGGGGACCTCAAGATGCTTAGCAATCATAAGCTAAAAGGATTTAAACATTTAATTGTGAAGAGATGTTCCCAAGTTCCAGGCTAAAACAGTTTATAAAGGTCATAAAAAATTAACTTATCTTGCTGACTGAAGCTTTTTTAATGCACTCCAAGTTACAAAGGAATCACAGCTGGAGCCTTGAGGCCAATGGTATACTATATTTTTCTCCCATTAGCAAGGACAGCAAATATCTACATTTGGATTTTACCACAGCAATTGTCTCTGATTCATTAGTCTTCATGACTGAATAGAAATGCAGAGAGCTAACAGGTTAGGAACATTTTGTGCTTGTTTCACCAAATAACCTTGCAGTTATTTTCCACAGGAATTTAATAAGAAAACTGCTGAGACAAAAATCATTACTGAGCCTGAGCCAAGTTCTTTTTAAACTCTAAAAAGCAGGACTCTGATTCAACATGCTAAAGACCACTTTATAAAGCTGAAGGACAATACTCTTTATCTGCAAGAAGAAATTTAGTTACAGGGAATGCAATTCAGCCAGCTGCACCTGCATGTGCACCTGCATGGATCTATTGGATCCTGCATAGTAAAGATGATGGGGGGGGATTTTTATTTTTTTTTTCTGTTCAAGATTTCCAACTTGGAGCAAACTTATTAGAGATGACATCCCTAAACTACATTGTCATTTATATCAGAAAATTTGAAAGCAAGTCAGGCCTTCCAAGGATGTTATTAAGGTTGTTCTTTGAAGTAAATTGAATTCTCCCCATTTGTATTAAGAATGAGATCCTTTGCTACTTTATGATATTACACTACTTGGTAGAGTGGATAAAAACAGAGATTTTTTTCTACATTACCTTTCTAAGCTGAAATTTTCCCCCATTTTGATTAAAATAGATTCCCACCAAGCATATTATTTATTATGTATTCAATCCAGACAAGGGTCACCATTCACATCGTCCTTTCATCAGAAATCCAACATGGTCCTGATTTCCAAATGCATTACAAAAAACCTACATCAAGCTTTGATTTCCTCAAAACCAAAATACTTAATCTCTGTTGAGAAACAGTTGTCTTGTTGGCCCCAACAAAAGGCTGCCACAGATGATGTCTTGTCAAAGTGCAGATGTCAAACTCTTGCTTTTTAAATCAGTAGCAAACACACAGCAGAGAAGAGAGTTGTGCACTAAGAACAGGAGCCTGGAAATGTGTACACATGATCAGCTTCTGGAAGAATTTCAAGGCACTTGACAAAGGTTGATTTTCCAATATAAGCATTCCTGTGGCTATATTCTGCCAGGAATCACAACAGTCATATCCCTTGTACAAGTCAAAATTCACACAGCACTCGTGACGTTTACACAACATTGCATCCAAGCCTATCAAAATGGGTAGATTTATCCGTCTCTGAAAGCACATTACAGAGCCAGGTGTGTTCAGATATCACAGTTATTAGCTAAATGATTATGTTTAAAAGATCCTAGAGCAACTAAACTTTTATTTACTCTTAAGTGGTGCTGTAAGCCATAAAGTTTCGCATGTTTCCCAATGATACTTATAGAGAACCACACTTTTTGGGATAAACTTATAAAGTCTTTCAAGGTGACTGCTTCATCTCAATCGGGAGGGTTTTTTATTATTAATAAAGCATGGCTATACTCTATTAAACTAGATGTTAGTCTAAATTTGTGTCTAACAGTGGCCAGCAGTGATGCTTATGGGAAA
>NW_010321291.1:32510-57769 GCF_000700745.2 Antrostomus carolinensis
ATATTAGAACTATAAGTGGGCTACAAACACTGTTGCCAGGAAATACACCCTTCCTAGTGCTAGAGCAATAAAATTTTTTTCAACAACAAAAAAGTCATCAGTGCTCAAAGCCAACTCTGCTACATTTAACTCCTCCCCAAAAGAGCCCTCGAAGAATTTGCCAGGACATTTCCAGCATGTCTTAAGTATACCTGAAAGGCACTTGTGGACAGGCAGAAAACTTAAAATACTGGTCTTCATACAGACTGACAGTCTAGTTTTCTTTTTATCTACATCAAAAGCACTTTAGGACCGCAACCCAAAATGCTGAGGCCCAGTAAGTGTGGCTTGACACAAAGTCATCATCCAAAAATGCTTAAACCTAGGCAACAGATCAAATGTGATAAAGTGGCTACCTGCATATTTCACAGATTGTAACTCTATGGACCTAATTATGTAGGAAGTTACCAAAGTTTCTACAGAGGGCCTGTAGCAGACCTACAAACTCAATTGCCTTTCATGTTGAAGCAGTCAAGTGCCTGGCCTGAAAGATTCTCACCTTGCAGCCTTGATAGCTAGGCCAAAAAAGCACAGATTTTCATCAATCTAACCAGATCATCAACTCGAAAGAGTTCAAGGAAGCCAGTATACCACACCTGCTTCTGCCAGGCAAGAGACATGAAGACATTTCACTACACACTATTGTCATACCAATGCCACACTCTATAATAAAACAGGGTGACAGACAGTCATTCAGCTTTTACTTTGCTTAGCACTGATTGTATAGCTGTAGCAAGAAAAACATTTCCCTAAACAAAACCAAAGCTCATCACAATGTAACCTTCTCACTCATATGAATCAACAGAACTGCCCTTATTTTCCATGAGTCCTGGCACTTGAGATCTCAAGCCTTTTCATATCATGAATCATCTATTAGTCCAAAGATTAACCTATGCCCTCATCTTATTCCTCGTTGCTCAGATCACATCCCTCTTGCAGATGCAATCTCTGCCAACTACAGAAACTACTTCAGTAAGCTAAGAACTTGAGGTTAAAATGCTTATAAAAAAACCTGAAGACTGACAGAATAAGCACCTGATATCACTCACCTGCTCAAGAACACCCAGTTAACTTTACAAGTTCCATCATAGAAGATTACAATCAAAACAGTAAGTTACTCAGGCTCCAATTCAAAGCACTTAGGCAGGTATGTAACTTAAAATACAGAAGTAAAAGCATTCCAATCCATCTAAACACTTACCTTCTACTTAATAAAGAAAAATGAGTAAGTCCTATTGATTTTAATTATCCTCTACTGATGTTTATGGGAGTCATAGTAAGCTGCTGTACCAAGGTCATACTGTGGAAGCCCCAACCTTTTAGAATGTTTTCAGTACATTTCACAGTGAAAACGCTGACTGAAGGAAAATGTAGGTGGCTAACAAGAGTGGTACTTTACACCTGTATGGTAACAGCCCAATGAAGGGCTTTAGAAACTGAGCTAAATCTCTGCTGGAAATACAACACAGCAGAGAGGAGGCAATCCTGGAGGTTCCTGGAATGTGTGGAAGACAACTTCCTGACACAGCTGGTGAAGGAACCGACCAGGGAAGGTACCCCACTGGACCTGTTATTCACTAACAGGGAAGGACTGGTGGGTGAAATGGTAGTTGGAGGCCACCTCGGGTGGCAGTGATCACTAAATGAGAGAGTTTTCTGTTCTTGTAGAAGGCAGGAGAGGGGTCAGCAGGACTGCCACCTTGGACTTCAGGAGGACTAACTTTGGCCTCTCCAAAGACCTGCTTGGAGCAATCCCATTGGGCTAAGGCTCTGCAGGGTAGGGGGACCAAGAGAGCTGGTTAATTTTCAAACACTTCCTCCAAGCTCAAGATCACTGCATCCCTGAGAGTGAGAAATCTAGCAAAGGAGGCAGGAGGCCTGCATGGATGAGCAAGGAATTTCTGGAAAAGCTTAGTCAGATGAAGGAAGTCTACAAAATGTGGAAAAAGGACCTGGCCACTTGGGAGGAATATAGAGACATTGTCAGAGTATGCAGGGATGGAACAGGGAAGGCCAAGACCAGCTTGGAATTAAATCTAGCTAGAAACGTCAAGGACAATAAGAAGGGCTTCTTCTTAGAAGACAGAGAGGAACCCTTAATTGATGGGATACACAAAAAGGCCATTTTTGTCCCAACATAAACCTGACAAGCCTTCAATTAGCTAGACCCTAGCCTTTGCCTTATTTTTCCTTCTTTAAAGTGGGCATTTGCCTTTTCCACCTTCAGGGGCCTCTCTCAGTCACCATAATCTTTGCAACATTTTAGACAGTAACTGCAGTGACATCAACCAGCTCCCTCAGCACCCACAGGTACATCCTATCCCATCCCTTCCTGGAAACTTGTCTACATCCAGTTAATAGCTCATTATCCAATCCTCTACAGAAGGTAGTCTCTCTCTCTTCCTAAAGTAGTCCTGCAACCCAACCTTGCCAGCAAAGAGTAATACCTAGACAGAATCAGATGCTTCACCTTTTCTGTACCCTTTATCACTTATTACCCACCCCATTCAGCTGGGATCCCAGGCTTTTCTTACTTTTTCTTCTCCCTTCACATCCCACATCAGTTTAAAATGCAACTGTGTTTTAATATTACTAGTTGTATCCTAATTATTATTTTAGCCTTGTTATCAATTCCCAATGTTACAGATTATGCCTCTATAAATACATTTCAGTAGCTAGTCCCTACTTCTATCTCCCACATTCAGTTGTTTATTCTGGAGGTTTTGGGGTTGGTTTTTTTTTTTTTTTTTTTTTGTTTGGTTGGTTGGTTTTTTGGCTGCCTTCCTTGGTTGTCAATTTTCTTACACATCAGGATCAAAGTTGACTGTCCTTTGAGAATATTGTCCTTGAAGGTCAGATAGTTTTTCTGAGACTCATTTGCCCCACAGAGCAACCTCCCATGTGATGCTGCCAAGCAGATCCTTAGAAAGTCAAAGCTTACCCTCTTGCAATCGGAGCTTTATCAACCTGTTAGCCTGCCTTACTCGCCTTTGGACCTTAAACTATGCCAGTTCATGTCACTGCAGCCAACACTGTCATTGACTACCATAGCCCCAACCTGGTCTTGGTTACTGTTAAGAAGCAGATTCAGTAGAGGACCTCCTTAAGTGAAAGGAATTGCAAAAAGTTCAGGTTTGATTTCTTGGTAGTTTGTGACTGATCCAAGAAAACCGTGCACTTCTTGTCTGGAAACAAAGGCAGAATTAAACTAAAGATTAAGTTGCTAAGAATTATATGCCTACTGTTAAAATACAAATTCCATTAGTAATCCAGTATTATATTTTAACATAGTGATAGGTTTTTGTCCAAGATAAGATCACTGCGCAAGCAAGTAAATTCCTAATTTCTGAAGTTAAAGGAAAGTAGGTTTAATAGTAAGTGGCAGCATGTGTCATAACCTATTTAACTCACAGTTTGGAGGGGAGAGCATCATTCAATTGGAATTGAGATTGAAAATAGATCACCAATGGAATAATACATATTTTTTATGTTAAGAGCTCTTGCTTGCACTTTCATTGCTGTAACCCGGAGTCCTGAAAATCTAGGAGGTAGATCCTTCCCAAGTACAAGGGCAGGAGGAAAGTGAATGCATGAGACCCTGACTTAATTTAGGCATACAAAGAAGCCCCATCCCAATACAGCTGATGCACAAGTACTGTGGAATGACTTTATTGGTTAGGTAGAAATTCAGCATCTCACCAAACTTCAGGCTTACAAAGTGATCAAAATTTCAGCAGAGTTTGTGAAGAACAGTATTTACAATTCATTGGACTAAAACAACCATCACTACTATGCAGAACTTGAGAGCATCCATCTGTAACAAATATATGGCAGCACAGTACCTAACAGCCTGGCTCCATGAGAAAGCCCTGCAGAGAGATTTGTATTGTGTTGAAAATGAATTCATTTCACTGTTGAAGCAGAATAACTTTATTGCTTTCTAGTCCCTTAACTTAGCTGACTTAGTCCAGGCTCTGAATACTCACATGGAAGAAGGCCCATTTTCAAAAAGGGTACACAACTACCTAATGTTTTTCTTTCCATTTGCATTTTTATTCCATGATCATCTTTGCTTTGCCTTGTTCATTACCCCTCTCTCCTTCTAGCCTCACTGCTTATCTAAGAAAAAACTAAAAGCCTCCAACAATTCCACCCCAGCTCCTCACAGACAGTGTATAAATAGCACTGGTGTATACTGGTTTGCCAAAATACAAGAAGGTCAGAAAAAACATTTTCTTTTGAGATGAAAAAAAGGAGGCAAACCCTAAGAATTTTAATAACAGCCTTGACATAAGAGCAACATAATACCAGCCTGAATTACACTTGGTACCAGACTCTCATTGGAAACCCTAGATTGCTTTGTTCCTGTCCCTGACATAATATTCAAGTCCAGGTTTATATTTGCACAGAATGGGGCTGTTCACTAGAGTCCATGCAAATCAAACACTTGATTTATGCATCATTCCACTGGAGGGTGTAACATTAAATTTAATTTTGTAAGAAAAGCCTGAAGTGCCTCTACGCCTGGGGCTGACATTGTGAACTAGGGAGAAAGGTGCACAAGAATTCATTACTGTTTCCAATATGCGAAATGCAGCATTTGAATGAAACATTTGTCTCTTGTCAAAAGGGAGTAATGTCTGTTCTTTGTAAAAAATATTTCTCCCCCCACTTTGATTTTATCGCCAATTCAGCATATTGGGAGCTGAGGTTACAAGTGTAGTTCAGACTTGTGATGACGGTGGGATGAATTACAGAATGAAATGGAGAGACATTCGTTGAGTTGCGGTACAGCTACAGAGTATAGATGTTGGTGGGTCAAGTTGGAAGCCTCCTAGTAGCAGCACTTTATTGGAACAATTAAGAATAGTGCTGGTTTTTCTGAGCTTATCAATCAGTTTCACAGAGAAGTCTTCTGTTAACCCAATAGACTGTTTTCAGTTACCTACATCTACTTCTAACATTTAGTTCTGAAAACAAGCTTGAAAATACCAGGAAGAAGTTTTTGAAGCTTCACACCAATGCATATTCAAGATAAATTTCTCAAACACTGTCAAAGGGTTTCCACTGTCTCTGAGCCTAGCCAGCATCAGATGAGCTTCAGTGAGAACAAGGCTTTCCAGTTAAGCAGCCTTTTTCAGCTGCAGATGATTAAAGAGTTCCCTCAAAGCCTTTCCACATTTTAGACCTGGAGAAAACACAGTAGAGAGCTGAAGAGACAAAGGTCAAAAAGCAGGGCAAGAACCAACTGTGGTCAGGACAAAAATTCATCTTACACTGTGGCACTCTCAGGTGCCACTCCCATCAACATGAGAGCAATAATAATCCTTCCTTTCAATCCCTTTTTTCAGTCCCACCTGTCCTCCCCACACTGCCTTCTACCAAGCTTACACAACCCAGTCTGAAAGCAAGAGTTCTGCTGCTTCTATAGTACCAGAAAAAAACTGAATTCAGGCATCCTGTGGGCATTATTACTACTCTAATTGGAATAATTGGTCACTTTACTGTTTTAGAATTCACCATGCCAGCTGAATGATTTCTGGTAAGACTTTGGTATAGTCTATAACAAATGGTACTAGAAGAAGAGCTATTTATGGTCATCTGGTCCAAACCAGAATGCAATGGTACAAGGTAAGTTAGCCAATTTCCTTGGCCAGTACTGAATAATACTGTAATTTTTGCATTTGAATGAAGATTTATAAGGTAATGCAATTCTTATTTGATTTGCACTCTGCTAAACCCAACATTCAGAAAAATCATCTCCTAAGCCTTACCTTAGGGGGACATGAGAAAGTTCAGTCTTCTCTGCAAGACCTGGACATTGGTCCATCACTAGAACACATTCAAGTATAACTTAGCTTTCACCTTATTTTCCTGAAGCAGGCTGTAAACTTATGTGTAGAAATACTTTTAAAAATTCCTATTATGTGTCACAACTAAGTAAAACTTAATATTTGCAAAGTGTTTTGAAAAGTGTGTGTGGTTTTGACATATATTTTCTCTCCTTGAAAACAATTTTTTAAAAGGCTTTTGAATAATTTGTTTTCCATACTGAAACAATGTTTTGTTTCAAAATCATTAATATTTTAAAAAGTTAACCAAAATGAAATATTTCAGGGTCACGGGCAATATTTGACATTTCCCACAGTTCACTGTGCTTTAGTATTCTGTTTCAGTAAGAACATTTGTACTCTGGGGTCAACCCCAGAGAGTTTTCTGATTTCACAGTTCAACTAACAAACCAAAGCCCCCTCCACCTACTCACACAGCCCTTCAGCCATGACACTTCTGCCCATTCTGTCCTGCAAAATCACGCTTTCAAGGTCACTCCAGAGCATTCATGTCCCACGAGGCCAAGCTCCTGCATAAGTTGTTCAGCTTGCCAAACCTTGATAGACTCTTGATCTGAAATCTTGAAGCTATTTTCTTTGTTCAGCTAATGAACAGTATGGTGATGAATACACATAAGGCAAAATTGATCCACTTAATTCATCATTTGTACATATGTATGGATTTAAGCCCTTTTAAATGGATTCTGGGATTAAACACCTATACCTACATTCACAAGCTGTTCAAAAATACCGAAGGGCATTGTGGTAAGTTCTGTCCCTTAATTTTTTAAAAATAAGATACATTTTACTGGCTTGTTAATTAGTGCCCATGCAAAGCTTTACTCCAGCCATATGGCCCCGTTTCCTGTGTAGCTACAGGGGAGAGGTCCTTGCAATCTACCCTCACCCTTGTTGTAAGGAGAATAAAAAAGTTGTTCTGCAGCCAACCTTGTTCAAGGAGAAGAAAAAAAGGCAGAAAATTAAAACTGCAACCTGAACTTTAGAAGCCAGGCAAGAACGTACTAGCTACAAACATAAGCCAAAATATTAAGAAAGGAAGAGTAGAATGGCAACCTTTGGGATGCAAGTTTCATCCCTAGCTTTGTGCACCATTAACCCTGATTGTCTTTACAACAGTCCTCAACGTCATACATTCAAGTGCCTTTCCAGTACCACTGACTTCACTCAGAAACAGCAATTGAAGTCAACTTTATGCCAAGGAAGTCCTTATACTTAGTTAATTGCCTTCTGTTTAAAAGATACTGATTTCCACAAAGTCACTAGCCCTCTGGGGCTTTTCCTCCCTCCTCCCCCCCAAGTTTATCAAATTTGGATTATCTTTCCCCCTACTTAAATTGCAGAATTTAAACTTACCAAACTTAGCTTTTGGAACTGCTCTTTGATTCCCACAACTCTGCAGAAACTGGCCAGAAACCAACTAGCTCAGTCCCAGTCAGGTTTCAGACAAGACACACATTATATCAGTTGCCTTCTAGGACACCAAAAAATGGTTTTATCGTACCATATAGGGCCAGGTCAGACAAATATCCCAATTACATTGAAAGAATTCATGATTTTTGACATTTGCTACTCAAAGTGACATTAATGGATCAGAAATTGCCTTGTCTTTGTCACATCAGTAAACGGTTTCCCCCTGCTAACTAGTATCATTATAAAAGTTTTAAATTATGAAAGATTTTTAAAGCCATTTTTCCTTTCAATCTATAGAACTAACAGACATGCAGGGCAAAAGCTTAGACAGCTGCCCCCTCTTCTAGGAAGTCAAATAGCTACTGTGTTAAAAGCAGCTCAACATCAACCCTTGCAGTCTGTTTTTCAACCGACACAGGATACTCAAGCATCTGGAGGAGATGCACACAATAGACAAACTGAACCCACATTAGATGGTTTCAGAGTTATTATTTGTATATTCCATGAAGGCAACAGACATGGCTGCTGTCTGAAGCATGCTTAATTGTTTTGATTTTAAACTGCAGGTGCTCAGAAATACCTTCTGGGAGTTAATCTTACCAGAGTTTCAAGCAATATCAAGTGCTGCATCAACTCTGCGTCAACCCAGTTTCTCCATTCAAATTCTGACGCAAATACCAAGCACAAGTCTCACCAAAATTTCAGCATATATTTCAAGATTATTACCAAACACGTCCTCAGTCAGTTCTTGTACAGTTCCTGAAAAGCAAATTAGAGAGCTTTGACATTCCCTACCACTTAAGCAGCCTCTACCTTGATGTTGCTGTTTGACAACCCTTATACTGCTGGAAGAGAAAGCCAGATCAACATTGCATGATGACCATCTGACCTTTACTGCAAAATACAGAATGGATACTTTACTTGATAAACTTGGCTTTCTTATCTCCAGTTTTATTCTCCCTCCAGAAACAGACTAATGCTACTCTTGAGATATCTTTCATTCCTAACGCAATCAAAAATTTGCTTACTAACCTTTAGTATGCCAGCCACACATTTCTCCTTGCACCTTTTTGCTTCCATAACAACTTTCTACCACCCTTATCTTCTGATTTACATTAATTACCACCACCTTTCCACTTTCCTCCATATGATGTACATGTTTTTCTGTTTTCAAGGCTCATTTCTGAACTAGTTTTTCAATTAGGACAGTGCTCATCTGAAGAGCTGGGGAAGAGAAAGTTGACCACTCAGTAAAGGGCCTTTAAGCAATTTAATAGTTTAAGATATTTTCTCCAAGCTTGCCACCAGGCCATGAAGTTTAGACCCAGTAGTCCAGGTACCCCCCAATACACATCTTTCATACACCAGTCAAGCTCCATCCTACCCCTAGGTAAGAGCCATAAGGAGCTGAAAGGAGAAATGTTCTCATTATCTCAATGGGCAATAGCACAAAGAAAAAGTCTCCTGGCTTCCAGCTAAAATCAGTTCATAGTTGATATCCAGGGGTTTGTGCTGACAGTAGCCTCTCTTTCAGAAATTTACTCTTCTGACAGATTTATAGGAAACAATGATGTCACCTCTGAATACTGCTAGGCTAAGCAAGCCATGCTCTTTCAATTCTGGGATGATAGTCAGATCAGTACTTTAATTATTCCCAGGTCTCTTTTTTGCATTTGATTCACTGAGAGTTCATCTTTTCTGCACTGTATCTGAACAGTAACATGCATTCTGCATCATGAGCTCTCCCCAGTGCCTAGTACAATAGCATCACCTCACCCCTCCACAAATTGACATAAGTCTTGGCTAGAGCAATATTTATCTTTCCTACAGCCATCTCACCTGGGTTGGATCAGAGCCATACTGTTATCCATTCACTCAACTTCAGCCATCCACAAATCATATTTTCCTCACCTTATTGATATACAAGACACTGTGTGCATTTTGTAGTATTGTAAAGCCATCTATTTTTTTTTCACTCCAGTTGTCAGTACCCTCCTCTTCTGCTTTGGTATATCCCAGCTCTCCTGTTAACTCCTACATTTTTCCAACTTCAGCACAAAAAGTGAAAGAGCTAACAAGGTCACAGATGAAAATTTGAGCAAAAGCCACCAAATCCAATCCCAAATGAGAAAGGCCCTTAGCAACCTTGCTCCAAGCTTTGTAGCCACACTGCCTTTCATCAGTGGCATATAACTGCTTGCTTGGCCACCTCGCATTTCTATCAACCCCTCAGACTATCTGTCTTCACTAGTCATTTCCAATGTGGGAAGCCTGCTGTACTTTCTACATCTGCTAAACAGTGACTTGTCCTAGTAAATACATCTGCCAGGTTAGTCTGTCACAATTTGTCTTTAATAAATGAGTATCAGTTTTGATCCCATTCAGCATTTTCATTCCGTCTTCAACTACTTCTAGATCAACAGCTTAGACTGTTGTAATTGAGAACATAATTTAAGCTGCTTACTACAAAACAGAAGATAGAGACATTACATCTACTGCTATCCAATCATTCAGTATTAGAGCAGAAAAATAACCAAGTCACCTGTATGTAATCGAATACTTTCTATCAGGGTAAAATCCAGTAATACAATTTTCCCACCCTCACGGAATTTTCTGAGAACTATACCTCTGTGTACACTTAAAAATAGCATGAATTTTTTACCAGCATATGGTTATTTCACTTCATGAGATAACAATGTTATTCCCACTGTAACTTCTCATAAGAATGAGGCTTTAAAGGAGCTGCTGATTTTATTCCTATTCGTGTGATTCTTGAGTATCCCAACTACATATATATATATATATATACACACACACACACCTCGTATAGATAAAGATATTTGTATCATCTACTTCCTAACTGAAAGCTGTCTGTTACAAGCACTCTGGAATATTTCTGCAGTGGAGATCTTGGTAGAAAAATATCCCCAGTAGTGGGAAAGTAGAAAGCCACAGATGTATAATGTAAGACGCCAGTCTTCTTATTATTTGCAGATACTTTCATCTGTTTAAGTTCAAAACAGGTAGAGATACTCCCAAAACTATTTTAGGAATTATGCTTTTCAACATATAGAAGTGATTTAGGACTAAGAGGAATTAGCAGTAGGGTAAGATGGATGAGGAGTATTATCACCTACAAAGAGAACATACAATTTTAGGGCAGATTTTTAGCCTTTAATCAAAACCAAAAAATTCAGTTGCTAGAAACTGGCGCATGATAAGCACTCATCACTACTGATGAGCTTCACATTGTTACCAGTGAGGCCAGGGACCACTGAATTCACTTCCTTTGAGTTAGTAGATTGTTAATATGGTGTTCTTAAATGAGATTTGGGTTGTTTTAAGAAGAGAAACTGCAAAGAAACAACATTACCTTGGGCTTGATATAGGATTTGAGTGTCCCTCCTTTAGTGGTGAAGGACCACATTTCTTGCCACCTCCATGACACCAGAGGTCTCATTTAGGCCCATATTTTTACTTTAGCAGTTTGGTTTGGTAAAATGCCTGCTGAGTGGAAAAAAGAAAGTGAACATTCTGTTCTAGCTCTCTCATTTGTAGCTGCCCCTTAGTGGTTATTTTCTGTAGCTGACCGAGTAGCCATGCCAGACTAGCAGTAAACACAGTAGACATCAAAACCCACTAAGAATCCTAAGAAAACTGTTGGTTCCCAAGACAAGAAAGGAAGAGGTATTAGACAACCATTAAGCCTAACGATTAGGTAGACCACTAGTGAAAGTTGACTGCTCTCCACATTTTTAATTTGTCAGAGCTTTTCAAAGGAAGTAGGAGCCACTGGTTTTATTTTTACTGATGAAGACAGCAGCACAGAACAAACCTATCCAAAAGGGCAGTAACAGTGCCAAATATATACCCCAGATCTCTCTATAGTGCCTTACTTACAAGACCACAGTAGGAAAAAAAAAAAAACAAACAAACCAAAAAAACCTCAAAGAGTCACAGCCTGAAATGTGTACACATGAGAACCTCCTGCTATATTCTGAAGTAATCATTTAGTAAGTTTACCTTGTACAGCTTTGCAGCCTACATTTAGGTTCTCTTCCTACCATTAGGGCAATGCAGACTTGGGCTCTTATACTCGCTGTCCTCATTTTGACCTTTTTAGCAGCAGAGATGGTGACCAGCTATATCATCCAAGGGTTTATTCAGTTTCATACCATTCAGGATTTGCAAAGTAAATATTAGCTCAATATATTTTATTGCTTATTGCTAGGTGATTGCATAAGCAAAGACCCTGTCTCATACCTAAAAGTGCCTAAGTAATTAAGGTCAAAATTAAGTATACCAAAGCATCTGCTGCCTTATAAGAAGCATTTTTCAAGTGCCTTGTCTCATGCAGGTTTAAGACAGATCCTTAAATTTCCATTACCAGAGTTTTGTCCCCCACCACCTCCCACCTCAAGAATTCACTGCATTTACACAGGTCAGAAATGCATCAGACCTCATTATATGAATATTGATTTCAATAAGGAAATCAATAGGCATGAAGTAACAGCATTTTCCAAATGTTTTTAAAAGGACTATAATTGAAACTTGGTCTTCAATCTTGTGCAGGGAGTATTGATACACAAATTTGGACACTTGTGCAGCTTTTTTGGGTCTCCACTTGCTTCCTCACGAAGTCTATCAGAATTCATGTCTCCATTTGGTCAGGAGCCACAACCTTTGAGGAATGTCTTTGTAAGTCCCACTGACTCTACGAACTAGTAGAGGAAGAATATTAATATTTGAAACAGTTAAATTTATTTTAACCAGGATGGCATGAAAGTGTCTCACTGATATATATTCAGTGTACTAGATAATTTACATGTTTTAGGAAGAGAAGATCATCAGAGTTCTCACAAGTAAGATGCAGAAGGAAGATTGTCCAAGGTTGCATAGGCCCATAGTCACAGACAGTTCAGTCCACTCAATTTAGGACTCAGCAGTGAGATGTTCAGTAGTGGCCTTTCGCATCCTTCAGTGTTGTCTCAATACAGTGGTGGAATACGAAAAGGGTTACGAGACTGGGTTAGTTTGGATGGAAGGGGAAAATATGCAGAGTAAAATGAGTCTCAGACAGCTGGAGTTTACTTGAAGGGTGATAAAGACTTAGTTCTCGTTAGTTATGTTTACAAAGTGCTTATAGGGCTATTTGAGTTCTTCACTCAAGCAACACAAGGCTCTCTAGATTGTTAGGGTAGACGCAAAGCCTGATATTTGTTTTGAACCACATTCCATGGAAATCAGATCCATTAAAAAAAATAATTAAAAGAAAAACATAAATGCAACTACACTGATTTAAGTCCAGTTGCATCTCCAAGCTTATATCTGTTGTCATCCAGTGTCTCACAGGAAAATAGATATAAAGAGTAAGAGCTTCCTGAAAAGTTTTCTAGTACACCAATGTATTATTCTGAGATAGAAGGTATCTGAAACAGAACAGTCATATTTTCATTATAAGTATTAGGGTGTGACATAAGCTAAATACCCTTTCTATACCTTGATTGCAGTATAGAAGCTTGTGTTTCATTCTCATTTTGTCACCATGCACGTGCCCTTTAGCATGGGGTTGAGCAGAAAGAGGAGGTTAATATCTGTGCTTCTGAGTTTGTTAAAAATGCAGTTTTACAAACTGGAACTCTGAAACATTGCCATTTCTTACAAATGAAGGTTCACTGAGCAAAAAAAGCAAGAAAAGTATGTGCATGCTCATTAAAGCTTCCATCTTTCACAACCCTTCACACACAATACAAATCAGAATTTATGTGTAAGAATTTAATGAATACAATGTCACTGAAAACACAAACTTTTTACAACCCATGCAAAGACATCCTCTATGTTCTTTCCTCCAAGGAAATTGTATGGAAACTGAGGGAACTAAGCATTTTGCCTGATCAAGGTTCCAGTATAAACCAAAATACTAAGCTCCTGTGATACTTGAATACTCTGAACGTGTTCTTCTGAGCACTAACAAATGGTGGCAAAGCAGTTGATACTAACTTTTTGAGGGACAACTCATTTTTTTTGTCCATTTACTCCTCCTGTAAATCAGCATGCAGCAGATTTCCCAAGGCTTTTTCAATATAACAAGGATGTGATATTTGAGGACTAAATTGTGATAGACCAGTGTTGCTTGAGTGAAGATTAAAATGGAGTGCATAGGTCAAAGAAAAACTGCTCCACAGGTTATATATATTTACCATCTGCTCTAATGAGCACTGATGAGTCCTTTGGAGATATTTTACAGATTTTCTTATTCAAACCCATCTACATGGTGGGTTGCCCTAGAAACACCCAGTGCATTAAGAGGAAAGGCTGAACATTCACACTGTCTTCAGGATAATGAGCTAAATCACTACCTGGTTTCATATCCACAAGAGGATGGGTTGGGCAAACTCAGCCTGAATCATATTTAGTTCAGTTTTGCATAGAAGCTGAGTAAGGAGGTTATATACATCAAATAAATAAAATACTATGCTTTGCAGGTCCTAATGTTTTGATGACAAGCAACATTTTTTAAAGTGTGCAAGTCACTCATGTCTCAGGAAGACAAGGCAGCAAAGACTTCTGCCCAAATCTTGACTCTGCATGACAAGCAAAATGAATTGATCCCAACAGAAGCCCTGTCATTCCTCAGGCTGCAATTTTCAAGTATTCAAGCTGCTTCATCTAAACTGTGGATGTAGCTTCATTGACTAGAGCATATTTATAAATGAGACTATCAATTTTCCTAACCCCAAGTCAACTGTAGCCTTAGGTACCACACTGACTTTCTGTACAAAGGCTGAGCATATCGTGCCCTATGTTTGCATAGGTTTGAAACTTGTCTAGTAATGGAATTCAGTGCAATATTAACAACCTCACTGGTCCTTTCCACTGTAAATATACTGGAATGCTGCTGCAAAACCAGCAATTTTGTCTGAACTGAACTCTTACCCTTGAACCAAATTATAATGAACACATAGGCATTATGCCCATGGACCCAGCCTGCAAACAATAAGACCATTAAGCTAATTCTTTGAAATTTATGACAGACCTATCTGCCTTCTACATGCATTTTATAGGCATTTGCAATAAATTAACTGGCAGAGGCCAGCTCAGTGGCACAGCGACAGTATCATGCATAGCCAAGTAGTACAACTGGGTATTATTGCAGGACTGGTCATCACTCATTGAAATGATAAAGGCTGGAGCTTCAACTGCACAACTAGCAAGAAGTGAGGGAACCACATGTCACGGGGCAGCAACATCCACTGGGTGCTCACTGGCTATTTTGATAACACCATGAAAGACATTTCCTTCATTAAGAGCCTCAGGAAATAAAGGTGAGGAGCAACACTAAGATCCTACATTAAGTACAGTGACATCACTCCTCCAAAGATAGCTTTATCTGGGCAAGATTAAATGATTCCATTTAGGATTTGAAGTTTTTGTTCCAGTTTTGGACATTTCAAGGTGGGGCAGCAAAGCAATGATGATTTAATGTAAGGGATAATAAATATTTAATTTGTAAGAAGGAGAGATTATTGGCTTGAGTCATGCTGTAGCCTAAAGGTTTTTCCTTTTGAGCCTAACCCAAAAATAGAGCTCCTAGGACAAATCTTGAATTGTTCAGACATGAAAATCCCAGCAAACAAAAATTTTGCCCAAGTATCTAGAGCTACAGGAATTAACCCGCCTATGTTTTGTGTCCGTTTCATCTGTAATCTTGACAATTTAATGTAGTTTGTGTTATTTCTAGTTTATAACCACAGCTAAGATTTCTGCTCCTACAGGAAAAACACATAGTTTCATTATGATTTCCTAGGTCAACAAGACAGCAATCTCAGGGGGAAGAAAGGATGACTGGGATGAGGCTCAATGCTGAAGTCACTTAATGAAGTAATATGGTTTTCTTCACTGTGTAACAACTGTACTTTGAAATTGGCTTTACAATGGTCTGCTGCACATTACACGAACCTCCTATTTTTAGCCTTTCTGCTTTCACTTATTCCTCCAGACTTTTTTTTTTTTTTTAATCCCCTTGCATTGGCCTCCAGACCCTGTTTGGAGCAATATTGTGAAGCAAATGACCAGACATAATGACTTTCCAAGGTCCTTGTGATGCCTTATTAACATTCAGTTAGCATAAGTCCTGACTTTATTATTGACTACATTGAATACACAATACACTGACCTCTGCCATCTGCAACTAAATCTCTTCCTGCAGATCTATCAAAGTGATTTCATACACAGAGGAAGTAGAAGAAAACAAAGCACTAGCTACTGATCTTTTTTTTGTCCTGAGAAACTTTAACACTCTGTGGGAAAGACTGCTTCCCCTCGTTGTATTTAAAACTATTAGTATTCAATGCTTTTACTACTGTTGCTAAATGCTGTAGCATCATCTCAAAAATCCAGGGAAGAGAGGAAGTACCATACAAAACCCCTCATTTTAAATTTAATCCTGGTAGAAACAAAATAGTGACAGCACACCTCAGCTAAACATTGTTTTAAAGACATGCCTTTAAGTTGCTTGTGGAAAAAAATGTTTAAGTTACTAAAATGTTGTAGTGTCTTCAGAAACCATGCGGAAGACAGTATGTGGGCCACAAGAAAGTACATGACAACAAGTAACATCTATTGCACAAATATCTAAGGAAATTTGTTTCTACTTCTAGGGTTCATGAATTATTTTTTCATTCCTGAAGGCAAATTAGCACACACAAAACAGCACTATAAGAAGAAAACAAGGTCATCCCTCTGGTAAACACAGGTGCAAAACATAGAAGCCCCACTTCAGCCATGTTGAGGAACTTGGTACAAGCCACAGGTAAGAATTTCACACCACTAAATGCAGAAAAACCTTCATCTTAAGCAACTGAGAACCCAGGCAAAACATCAGAGAACTAAAAGTGCATGATCTGAAAGCTTCCTAGTGCAGAGCTACTGAGGGTACTTTGTTGACAACATTTTATGAGCACACAGAATTGGGCAACATTTTTGTCAGAAAGGCTGGGAAAATACAGTCGCACATGTACACTAACCTGAAGGGTTAATCCTCTATTCTGAGCACAGGCAGCCATAAGTCAACCTGCTCTGCTTGCATGGTTCACAAGCAATCCCTTCTGACACCTACAAAAATTGGGTACAGTGGATTTTCAGTCCTCATCTCTACTATCACCTAATCAGGTAGCTAAACCTACTCCTTGAAGAGCTCACATTCAAGTAAAGCCACATCTTTGCTTCCAGGTTACACATAGAGCTCAGGAATGAGGTTCCATTCTCCTCAGCCTTCTTAGAAACTCAGGAAAAAAAATCCTTTACAAATCTCCATTAACTATCCTAGAGAGGGAACTTGTATTTCATTGACTGTAGTTTATGCAAATAGGATCAGAGGAATTAACATATTGGAAGGAGCTGACATTTGTCCTGATATATTGAATCGTTAGCATGACAGAATCACTTAAGCTGGATCCACTAACATCAGGTTTCCTCTCATTATTGACCCCTGCAGAGTAGGCCTGACAAGTGGAACTGCTGTAAAGTTCATTAATAATGTGAAATAAATCAATTGTTCGGGAAATACTGAAAACGGATGACACTGAACTCAGACTTTTTGCAAATTCAGCACATATCAGTTTCCATCAAGGACACCAGTTATAACAACGTCCTTTTCTGACCTATATTCAGGAGCTATCCTTTACTCCTAGACAAGCTTACAGGGATACTGGGAATGGTGTTGCTACTTGAATAATGCCCTTTGCTAGAAAATGAAAAGCAATATTATCTTACACACACCAACACAGATATCTGTAGACACTTTAGCTTACCGATTGACAGCCTCAATATGAATTATGGGCAGGACACATGCTTCAGAGCCAGGTTTTACTTACATCCAGAAGGAGCAAAGAAATAAGTCTTCTAACTGACTGAACAGGCTGCTTTTTCCAACACAAACACTGCCCAACCTGACAAAGACACTTTCTACCTTACAACCTACCGACATAGAAAAGTCTACGCTCAAGTAAAAGTTATAGGAAATAGACATATTGAAGAGAAATCTGAAAATTAAGCTCCCTTGCTCATGTTACTACCAGAATTTAGAGGGCCAAATGCTGTGACATTCCCTACCGTCAAGTGAAAACTGCAAAGCAAGTAATTTACTTGATTAATGCTGCTTTTTGTTGCTCACAAAATTTCCATGAACAGATTGAGATTTTCATTAATATATTCATGGTTCAAGTTTAGTCCAGTTTTGGATATTTTTTTAAACCACTTTATGGCGATGTTTAATTTGTTCTGCAGATCACATGCTGGTTGGAAATATTTAACACATGGTAATTAAAGCAGAATGCATCTGAAAAAGTTATTGGTGCACATCACATGGCATTACTGAGTCTTGAATACGGTGAGTTTAACTCAGGCAAAGCAGGGGAGTACAGAAAAATCTAACTTACAGGAGATACTGATATAAGATGCAGTTAAAGTATAGAATCAGGTAAGAAAATAATAACAACTTAAGAATACAAGCTTGTTCCTTTCATGACAAATGTAGGCTTACTAAAAAACTTAATTTCTCAGAACAAGTTTAGGCATTTTTGGTTAATTATAACAAATTCTTCCTTAATACAATTATGATTAGTCTGTTAGTTGTTTACCCAATGTTTTTCCTCATACATATAAGTACATGCAATAGTTGAATCCAAGTTGTCTGTAAAAGCCTTGAAGTTCATTTTCCCCAGCTTTTCATAAGGTCTTTGGTCACAAGTGTTAGGGGACACAGCAAGCCAGCAACAACAGAATTAAGCCTTGCATCAGAACACCACTCACTGAAGTTTTTGCATATCATTCAACTGTTGATCTTTTCAGAAGAAGAGACAATAACAATGATCATGCGAAGTTTGCTGTAGTGACTGAACAACTAAGATGTGATCACAGGTAGCCATGAAAGAATTGCTTTTAAATTCCATTTTAAAAGTTACTTCTCCTTATTATGCATGATGACAAAACTAAGGCTGCGGCCAGAACCCGCCCACCAACTAAATTTTAGATTTAGGACTAAACAGCGTTCCTTTCCACCTCCAGAGTACCTACAGAGTTCGTAATATGCACTGAGCTGAGGTAGTACAATTGCTCTGCACAATGTAACACACAAGCTGAAAAAAAAAAAGTGAAAAAAAGTGTGTGAAAAATATTTAAGAGTGCATCTTAACATTTAGATGCGACATGAACACTTTCGTTAGAAATCCAAGTATGAATCTAAATCATTCAGACACCAAGTACTGGGAGCAGTGGGCTTGCACCCACTAAGCAATCAGTATCCTGGTGATCACACTTTCAAGATCACACAGTACTCTTAGGAATTTATGTTGACAGGTTGACTTTTTTTTTTTTTTTTTTTAAGAGCTGATCTTTTGCAAAGATTAGTCCATCAAAACTGCTGCATCAGGAAGAGAGTTGCCAGTAGGTCAAGAGACATGACTCCCCTTGACTCAGACCCCATGAGAGGCATCTTGAGCATCAGTTTCAGTGCTGGGCTCCTAGAACAAGACAGACATTCATTTACTGTGGTGGGTCCAGTAAAGGCTCACAAAGGTGATAAAGGGACTGCTCATGTGAAAAGAACTTGAGAGCTGGGAGTGTGCAGCCAGGGAGGGTGAAAGGGTGTAAAGCAGAGAGAGGCAGGCTGCTCTGAGTGGTCACAGTGACAGGACAAGAGGCAACTAGTACTAACAAAAGAGAAGGAAATTCCTTAAGAAAAGAAGAATCTTTTTAAGCATACAGGTGGTTGAATAGTGTAACACCTTGCCTAGAAGCCCACTCAGATACTAAAAACTCAATTGGATATGGTCTTGGGCAAGCTGTTCTCTCTGATCTCACTTGAGCAGGGGGTGGAGTGACCATTTCTGGAGGTGCCTGCCAGCCTCAACCACTCATTCTGTGTTAACAAATACAGCTCCTGAAAGTACCTAACAAAGTTATTACATACCCTTTCCCATTTTTCTTTATACTTTTCTTTCACCTCCAATATGTCTTTCACTTCCTTTCTTCCTGTTCAATTTTGGGCTTTCCCTCCCCACTTTTCTTTTCAGTCTTTCAGTTTCTCATAAATGGAAGCAAAGCTTTCAACTCATGCAAATTAAAACTCAGCTTCTATGCACAGGAGTATTGTCATAGGTTTAAACAGAGCTAATTTGCTCATCCATACTGACCTTGTCCTGCATGGTTATACAGGTCTTGTAAACCTTCAGTCATATTCTTGCTCTAACCTCCAAGCATGGCAAATATTAATATTACATTAGGAGAATTTATGAATCAAGATCTGAAGCCACAGCTTTACTACAGTCAACAGTAACTCACATCATTCTAATGTGAAGCTGAAAGTTGTGCATGAACATCTACAGTTGCCTTCCATGCACCTATAGCAAAGTACTGTTAAAACATAAATTTAAAGGCACAATCCTTTTTTAGTTGAAAAAGGAGTTATTAGGAAGTAAACTGTCTTGTGCTCAAGGTCACACAAGCAGCTGATAGCAATACAACCCAGGAGAAACCCAATTTCTCTAATGGCTACATACAAAAACATTCTCTCCCTAGCACCCTCTGGTTCTTCGGCTGTATTATCACTATTTGAAGGACTCTGCAAGCAGGGGTAGGTTCACATCATGACTGATGATTACTGTGGTAAAATAAAGCATAGACAAAGTGAGGGTTTTGTGCACAACAGTGACTGCTCTTGGCCTTTTCTTCTTTATAACCTTAAACTTGCTGAGGTTTAAATTATTGATCCTGCAATTTCTGTGGTAGCACTTTTGGGGATTTACCATTCCCCAAAATTATAATTATGATACTGTCATAACTGTTGTGGTCTCCATTGTGGCCTTTCAGTCAGATTCTTTTCATTGGTTCATCATTCTTTACTCTATCGATTACTTTTGTCAACATCTTTCCTTCAGCTTGTGCAGACCTGATGAGGACAGGTAGAGCAAACACTGCAATGCAGAGTCAGCTGTTTGCTTGCAGATTTGAAAGGCAAAGCATTCCAGGAAGGTACATTGAGTGTTCAGCCAAGTGCATGAGCTTTGTCAGTGTATGATAAAGAGCATCCAACTATCTTACATCCTTTGTGCTCAACAGGACAGGGAGGTGCAGATAAAACTCATCTCTTGATGCCCTTCCGGTGTTTTGATATTACATGCTGTGCCTCAGGCATTTAAGATTTTCATGCCTTTGTCACACACTGCTTCATGAAACTCATTTATTTTAGAAAAGCTTAGACTCAAACTTGTGTCCCTGGTGCATGGGTATCCCACTTACATGGGAAGGTAAGGCACATAAGATTGAATTGGGGCCTCTGTACTCCTCTGCTCCGACACATTATCCTGTACCAGAAAGGTCCAGACCTGTCCCACTCATTTCTTCTCAATTTGTCCACTACTGAGAGCTAGATCTACAAACTCCACCACTTTTCCTACGTACCTATTTTTACATAAATTCCCAAGTCAAACTGAACCATGACCACTGTTATATTATGGTCATACCATTGACTTACTATGAAATTACACTCTCTTTTCCAGCTAAGCTGCCTTCTTGCCATACCAAAGCCTGGACTAAGTATCTGAAGTGTTCTTTTAATTAAAACTAAAAAATGAGCATTGCAAATGTTATCTACATATGCTGCCCTTAATCTCTACTTTTATTTATATATTTTGAAAACATCAATGGAATTTATTCCCTTAGTAATTTAGAAGACAGACTTTTTCTTGCACTTGGAATTAAATACATGCAGCTGAAGCTTTCTGTTGCATCATCTTTTACTTCAGAAACACTACCTGACTGTGCTAGCAACTTGCCCTTTCAGAGTTATTTGCTCCTGCTTTTGTTTCATTTAATTTGAACTACTGTAATGCCCTTTTGCCAGTCTCCCTGAACACACAATTAACAGACTGCAGCTGGTACCAAATGCTGCTGCTGGGATTCTGACTGGCACCAGACAGAGCAAGTGTGTAATTCCACTTCTGTCTCCATCATCCACTGGTTGCCAGTCAAATTTCACATTAGCTTCAAGGTGCTCTTCCTGACCTATACAGCCCTTTAAAAACTTCAATCATGCTTTCTCACTGATGTGATAGTCTTTTATATCATTTCATGCCAGTCTGCTGTAGTACAGTGGCAGCTAAGCTTTCATGCACCACAGAAGTGGACATGATAGAAGAGTCTGAATAAAATATAAGGGGACAACAACAGAAGAAAATGTTTTCCTTTTTAATAAATAATTTAAAAAGATAGTTTAAAAAAATTTATATTAAAAATATGAAAAGCAACACAAACAGTTGAGTATTGCAGACTTTGATAGATGATCTTTACCATGCCCCACATCCTCAAATAACTCCAAACTAAAAAAATCTAACTAAACTTGCATTATTCATATTCATAAAAATACAATCTGCTCTGGACTGTAGTTTGATTTTCTATGTTTGGGGTTTTAATTTTTCCTTTTATTTTTACTTTTTGAAGCATTTCTACCAAAAAGTCAAAGCATGTAGTACAGAAAGAACTACTTTCTGCCCCTCAGCCAGGACTGCTTGAGTCTTCATTTGGAGGAAGAGTTTCCCTTTCCACCAAATTCACATGTGCATCAGGTGAAGAGAAAACAGAAGGCAGGGAATGAGTAAGGGAAGCACAAAGCTGTCTAGACATCATTTCAACAAGATGAACTCTAGTCTCACCACATCTCAACATCACTAATGGAAGCAGCTGTCAATCTAGTAACTGGCTTGTTAACCAATTTCTCCAATAAATTCCAACTGTAATTATCTTCCTTCTAGAGGTTATGGAACTGAAGCTCAGAGAAGGTCCCTCAGCAAATGAGCAGGACCCATGGAAAACAAACAGACTCAGAGCTTTGTATTTTTAGCTGTTCCTTAATCAAGTAGGCCATGTTGCCTTCCTCAGCACTTACAAATACATTGTGGGTGTGCAATTACAGGGGGGCTAATGTCATGCCCAAAGTTGTTCAGCTATGAACAACTATGAGAGACCAGGTGCAAGGAAGCTAGGCAAACCTCCCAGTGGCTTCTATTAACTCAGGAAGCCCTTTTTAAAGGTACCCTAGTTAACTGGAGTCTGCAGTGGTTTAGAAGTCACCTAGTTCAGAGAGGCTAAAGCATTCTAGCATAACATCTTTCAGAGGTTTTGAGACTTCCCCATAGCTACAGTTTACAAACTGAATTGGTTTCATGGAACAAGCAAATATACTCTCCTCAGCTTCAGTGGGGATTTGTGCCCAGTTACAAACCTCAGAAATTGGCCTGAGTTGTCTCTTTTTTTTTTTTTTTTTTTTTTAAACATGTAATGAAGACAAAATTGCAACAGCTGTCAGAGTGTTTCAACAGAAGACAACTGAGAACAACCTGGCCTGGGTTAGGGCTAATGCTCCAGACATTCAGGAGCTGTCTGCCACTTACACAGTTGTCTTCTCCACTAAAATTATAGGGGCAGCCACCCCTTACACAGCTGAAGCATTCCCCAGGTCCAGAATGGCATAAACCAACAACTGTATTCTGCATGTGAGCATAATGGCTTGCAGGTCCCCTTCAAAAGGTGTTGAGCAAACACTCCTTATCTTTTCTATTTCTCCAAATTAGTTGGTTTTATAGTCAATGTAATTAACTGTGCTACTGTAGAAATGGGAATCAGTTTTGCTAACTAGTTTTATTGTACCCCACAAAACTTATCTTATATGCCAAAGTGCAGCTGCTCCCATTGTTCCTTCACTGTATTTTTTTTTAAGCTCCTAGAGAATGCTTGTAGTAGAACCAGTCATAAAATGGCTTTGTGTCATAAGCCACATTCACAATAACAGCCAGCGTTTCAGGAGCAGCAAGAGGGAAGCAGTAACCCAGACTCGTTACTGGGTAAAGCCACCAGCACATCATGTTATGTGACTATGTGGGGAGCTGCATGGTACAGGACTGACTGAAGAAAATCTAAGTCATAGAAGGGAACTTTGTAGGAAATAGGGGAAGACAAAAGGAAAAAAGGTTGAGTGTGGTCCAGAAGGTCTATGCAGTGTAGGACCAAACAGCTCCCCGCAGCATCTCTCACATAGGATCTTCTCAAAGTTGCTGAATAGGTCTTGGCTCCTCTGGCATCAACTCCATCAAGGCTGCCACGACAGACAGGCTGCTGCCATCCTGCCATATGGCAGCTCCACCACTCTACATCTGCTTGCAGCAGTGAGAAACATGTCAAGGAGCAGACAAAGCTGAGAAGGCAAAACAGGGAGTTTTGCTTGACCAGGTCAAGCATTCTCTCCAGTTAGCTGGAACAAATGTCAAAGCTACAGAACAATTAATTCCAATTTATGCCAATGTGAAGGAAATTTTAAATTGTCTCAAGGCAATAAACACAGAAATGGAGAAGTTAAGATTGAGGCAGGAGACTGTGGCAAGTGCCACTGGAAACTGCTGCACAAAACCAAGCAGGTTGTATGCTGAGAAGCAAGTGTTCAAGCATCCAAGAAAGCTGCCTTTACTTCCTTCCTAGGTAAATATGCCATTGAATATAGCCAACAGCATCCTCAAGAGCCATGATGAGCATGCAAAGCTTTTTAAAAATCATGACAATCTGAACTAGCATGAGGCTAAACCTAGTGTCCCCAGACTCAATTTTCTCCCATGCTCCATTACCTCATTGTCGCTGTGAGCCCCTCCACCCATTTCACCACAAGCATCCCCTCATCCTGTACCTTTACCTTGCCTTTATGCTCCTGTTTCCAGCTGCATCTTCTTTTAACCTTCCTTCAGGAAAGTTTGCTTTTCACATGCAGGTGGCTCTCTGACTATCTTTATCCAACAGACTTTATTATCAGCAAAACTCAAAAAGACAAATTCATCCTTTGTGCTGATGCAATTGACTTGTCACCTACTTTTACAGCTAATTAGCTCTTTAGTAGATGATGGTGGATGTCAGAGGTCATCTGATAGCTGATCCTGCTAAACTGACCGTAAATATTTCTTTCCAATTGTACGCGACTGCCTCTTACTGCTACATTCTCTCTCAAATTAACACGGCACATTTAACCTATTTATTCAGAAGGCAGAGTATTAAGCCTGGATGAAAAAAATGACAGTTTCATAAGGCACAAGCACTCAGAACCAAATCTTTCACTGAAGACCTGACCTACTGGGTGAGGGTGCCAGTGATGTCTAATTAGACCCTGGTAACAGCAGTCTTGAGCCATGTTTTCTCTTGACATTTGTAGCTTTCAATATAAATATCCACGGACTATGTATTGTGCATTACAGGTATTGTTGTTAATTGGTAAGTGCCTATGCCCAAGAGATACCAGCAGAACTCTGTGCAAAATTAAAAGTCTCCACCTTGAAACATTTACAAAATAATTACATCAGCAGAATTTCCCCAGGACCAACTAACAAGCAGCAGTGAGAAACAATCTCCTTTCACTGCAGGGCAGCCTGGGAAAAATGAGTTTAACACTGCTGTTCAACTGATTTTTTTATGTTTTTTAACACATATTTTGCCCTAGTAGAAATTAATATGGAAGATGAGATTCAGATGCACCAGCTCCTGGCTACCAGGCCTGGTTCAGTCTTCTAAATGCTCACTCATTGCAGATATTAGCAGTTACACCCATCATCTTGTATTTGGTGTTTACCTGACAAGGTTTCTTGTCTCCATAAATAGATGTACTTTTACACGCACAACACTATACCTAAAATCCCAGCAGATAATATGGTTTAACTCTGTATAAAAGTAATTTTTTGTTACACAGCAAGAAAAAAAAAAAAGCTCGATACTTAGAATTACCAGCAAACAAAAAAGTTTTGTTTCCATTTTTAAAAATGGTCCCTTTTTCAGGCAGAAATTTCATTAAACTGAAGTTTCTGAATCTAAAGAACCTAAATATGCACACAGTTTTTGGTTAAAAAAAAAAGAAAAAAAAAGAAAAAA
>NW_010321291.1:57849-87814 GCF_000700745.2 Antrostomus carolinensis
AAACACTGAATTGGTAAAATGGACCAAAGCAGTAACAACTGTTTTTACACAATCAAGTTGTATTACCAAGTTTCCCACAGTTTTTTTCCTTACTGTATTTCAGCAATACCCAGCAAGGGTATAGAGGATGCCTCAGACAGTGCCCATGACTAGCACCTGGCAGTTGGAGCAGGGCTTTGCTGCCTCTCCGCCCCTAGAACAGGCTTGCCCAGACACCATTTCAGTAGTATGCATTTTTCCGGGATAAAACAGGAAGGTTGTATGTGCTCTATAGCAAAGATATGCCTTTGGCTAAAGAGAAGGATGCTTTCCAACATCTCTCTGTGAGCTCCCAGCACAACCCTGACAGCTGACTCCAGTATTTTGGCAGCTGAGGGCTCCAAAAGATGGCTACATTACCAGTTTCATGAGAAACTTCCTTACACATGTCTAACAGCAGCACCCACGGGGGTTTCTACACAAGAAGCAGCACTCCAGGGAGCTGCTGGTGCAGCACTGCTGAGAGGCACAAGTGAGTGTCCTCAGGCTACCCCTGAATAGCACAAGGGGACAAGGCAGGACCAGGGAGGCCCTCAAGGCAGCAAGGGCCAGGGCAGCAGCTAGCAAGAACCCCTGAGGGCCAGGAAGGCTGCTCAGGATGGGCAAGGCTTGGTCCTGTGCAGGTTAATACAGCACTGCATGACCACGCACCACTGTCACAGCTGCATCTCACCGTGAGAAACTCCTTACTCCAGCCCAATCAAGGAGAGCTATGAGCATAAAGAGCAGGGGATGGTACTGTGGCTCCACTGTGGAGCTGTGCTGAGCAGCAGCTTTCATTTAATCAAATGTTATCTCCAGAAACCACAGCTGCAGCTGAGGCCTCCAAGAAACACAGCTTCTCCTGGGAGCCCTTTGCCCATGCTTCAGTGAGAACATCAGAATATTTGCCTGTGCTATGTGCCAGCAGCTTGGTTTTGTACTAGGCATCTCAGTGAGGGGAAAGCCAGTCTGCAGGGCGAGGGAGAAGGACCAGCACTGAGCTATATCCAGATCTCCAGGATCATCAAGAAGTCCTCACTGGA
The DNA here is from genome assembly GCF_000700745.2 of Antrostomus carolinensis. Lineage (NCBI taxonomy): Eukaryota > Metazoa > Chordata > Aves > Caprimulgiformes > Caprimulgidae > Antrostomus > Antrostomus carolinensis. The sequence continues at coordinate 58,914 of NW_010321291.1, forward strand.
AACCTCTCCTGCATACACTGTTTGGATAGTTTTATTCTAATATGGGTAAAGTTCAAAAGAACATGATGGGTAAAGAAATGCAAAATTACAGTCCTATATGCAAAAGACAGAGGAGAGAATGTTTAAGAAAAACCACATGAGCTATGAGTTGCTATTTCTAGCAGTTTGGGGGACTCAAGTTCTTGACACAAAAACCTCTGCAGGCCAGTTTGTGCCACTAGGTGATACCTACACAGCAAACCCCAAACCAAAACACATCTTTTCAAGCCTTCCTTGGGCCTTACCTAAATAGAGATACCAGAAACTAGTTATTTTTCCTGTTACTATTAATTATCATCCTTATCATTATCAACCTTTTTTTTTACAGCACTTCTTATGAAGTCTTATTTTTCAACAAACACATAATAAAAAGACAGTTTGTCATGTGTTTTTAGCCTGTATAGAGCTTCAGCAAATATTTATTTCTCCATCTCTGACCAAAACGGTTGTCAGGATTCCTACACAGAAGTTTAAGAATATGAAAAATTTATTTACATTATCAGAAGATAACTGTCTTAATCTCTAAACCTGTAATCAAAACATCTTGTCTTTGAGGAAAGGCAACACTTCACACTACCCTCAACCTAAGCAGCCTGGAACAAGCCATGCAATTTCTCCACAGCACATGCACTCAGAAGCTGAGGTGCTCATATTCCTTTGCTACGATTCAAATTCACATAAACTGCCTTAGTTCAGGGACCAGCTCTTGCAACTGGCCTGGCCAAGATTGTTACACTGCTAGGCATCTAATTTTAAGGTATATTTCATATTTAACTGAAGACACTACTAATTTTTTTGTTATTCTTTGGGAGGAGAGTGGGAATTATAGACTACCTTGTGCAATGCTGCCCCAGTGTTTTTCAGCTGTAGTCAAAGAAGTAGTGAGCAAAATTCCGAACAGTCGTTGATAATTTTTCCCTTAGTTTGATGGCCAAAGCTGCAGGGGAACATATAGGTGTGAACAGGAAAAGGACGGTTAATTTTTCAAGAACATTTTGGAAGCATACATACAATATCATTCTAGCAATGTATTGCTGCTTCACAGTTAAATAGCTTTGGAAAGCTGTTACCAAGGATAAACCACCAAAATTTAAATATTTATGAAGTATAGAAGAATTGTTTCTGTCACTTGCTAGAAGAACAAGCTTGAGCAAAAATTTCAGCTTCAAACATCACGCAGCCAGAACACCCAGTGTTTGATACAAGTAGTTCTTTAATATTAGATATTTCTGGCATTCACAGCCGTCTTCAGTGGCAATTGCTTGAAAATCATTTTGCTATTCTTTCTGTATTAAGAAATCAATGCCCCTTTTTTATCATTTATCTATCCAAAGATCCTCCTAATTTATTATCAGTTCATTAATGTACTGCCTACTACCTTTCAAGATCATTAAAGAAGTTAAATAATATCTTAAACCTTCTTCCTCAGCACTTTGTCCCTTAGAGCTGTATTGTATATACGTGATTAAATTCACCTTACTGTTTCAAGTCTGATCACCCCTCACCTCTTCTCATTTTTTTTAAGGGGATAAGATTTGAATTTCCAGCCGTATAGTTTTAAGTATAACTAATAATTTCTTCTAGAGATAAGTCATCCTCTATTCATCAAGCTCTGTCTTCTCTTCCTTTCAAGCAGAAAGGAGTCTAAGACTCCACCAGGATGCCAGAGCCTCTCTGACCTAAGCCTCCCTGGTTACTTTTGTGTTCTACTTCAGTAGCCATCTGGGCAAAACAAAACACAGGCCCTGTCAATAGGATCATCTCTCCAGAAAGTGGATCCGATTCTCTTCCCTTATTTTCACCAGATCCCATACACTTCAGTCATCTGCATCTTCTGCCCTCAGCCATGAGCAAGCTTTCTCTGCCAGACAAGGTGCCTCAGATGCTCAGTGTGTGCTCATCCCCTCTGCCAGCTGAGCCAATGGATCTATTTCTCTAGTTCACCATGGTGATTTGCAAGTGATGCCCTGTCCTTTCCTTGCACACATTTGTGCCAATACTGGGTAATTACTGTTTCTACTGTTAAGGGATTTTTCTTTTTACATTGTGATACAGAACACAAGTTTTGAGCTGTGCTGATGGCCAACTTGCTTCTGATTTTTTTCACATTCCTTAAGCTGCCTTTTCAAGCTGAGTTTGTCATTCACAAACAGGTCTATTTCTATATGCAAATGCAAACCCAGAAAGCCTCTCACGTCATGTCAGCAACATTTTCATTCAGTCAAACAGTAGACCTTTGCCTTAAATTAGGAGTGACTTCAATGAGGAATGATATGCCAATTCCATCAGGTATGGATAGCCTATATTAGTTTATCACTAATAAACTACAGTAGCATAAATGCCTGACACTTCTAATTAAGACAACATTTCTTCTGAGTTAATTTACACACCGCAGATCTAACTTCTTCCTCCATTTTCTTTCCAATCATTCAAGGCACTTGGGAACTCTCTCTGCAGGTGGTCCATCCCAACTCACCAGTAGAGTCCACTATAACATATCAGGCTATTCTCTGACACTTCTCAGAAAAAAAAAGCTGCAATTTAATGGCAAACACAAGATTAAATTCTTAGCGCTAAGAATCAGGTTCAGTCAGTGTTCAAAGCAGAGTGTTTTAGTGAATGAGATGCAGCAAATCCAAAGAATACCTTCCAAAGACCTGCCAGGATAGTATGCCAGCTTGTTGAACAATACAAACATCCTGTTCTCATTTTCACCCTGTAGCACACAATCTGTCTTTACTACTTCTCCTTGTCTGGCAGGCCAGAGAGCAGGAAAAAAGACCAAGTTATGTTCTGACAAACAAACATCAGCAATCCTCAGTTCTAATTTGCAGGCTGTCTCGAGAAGATGAGAGGTATTAATTGCAAAGTATGTCAGATCAAAGTGAATGCTAAGAGAAACCACCCTTTCAACTGGAAGGGACTTGGCTTCAGACCAGGAAGAAGTACTGTTCATACAAATAGCTGGAGGGCTATGTTGGCTAAGTTATAGGTAACTGCTCCATCTCTGGGGGGGATGACTTAGACTCATCCTCTCTTTGGTAACAGTAGAGCAGAGTAATATTTACTGAGTGTACCTCCTATGTTAGGGGCTCATTCTGTATTTGTTGAGGTAAATGCCAAGGCACCAACTTCAGCAACACAGGGTCAGCCAGAAGTCAAGACTTGTTGAGAACCAAAAAGCAAGTGATAAACAGCTGTGGCAGAGGACTGACTCTACAAGCAGATATTACAAAAGTCATTAGGAGCTAAAAGAAGTACTGTACTTAAGATCAGTTACTACTTCAATTAAATGAGGTCAAGGATCATGCAGTACCAGTCAAAATGCCAAACTATGTCACTTCCTTTAGTGCACTCCAGCTTTTTTTTTAACAATACTTGGCTGGACAAATCTACATCATTAACTAATTGGTATGATGTATTCCTTTAACACTCAAGCTTCTATGCTTGGCAGACTATTCATAGCATTACAAAAACTGTTATGAACAGGAGTAAATTTGATCTAAATATAATTTAGATATTTCACAGAATCACAGGATGTTAGGGATTGGAAGGGACCTCGAAAGATCACCTAGTCCAATATTTATAAGAATTAAAAACTTTATCATTGGTGGATTTGTGAACTGTGATTTTTTGTTTGGTTGGTTTTTGGGTGGTGTGTGTGGGGTTTTTTTTAAGGTAGGCAAACCTAATTTTCGTATTTTAGGTACGTCATCCACATACACTTAAGTTATAGACCTTTATACAAATTTTATAGAAAATAAAGACTCCAATGAGGCACAGCTCTTTTCTGCACACTGAAGATCAGCAAGCATGCATTTCTGCATGGGAGTTGTTCAGGGAAGGAGTTGCAAGACAGTCATCGCAAACATCTCACTTTTCCTCCAAGAGACACCTGCTACTCAGCTACCCTAACACACCCAAACCAATTAATCTCATCTCACAGTATAATGATGGTTGGCTCCATCAACCTGTCTGCCAGGAGTGCCATGCCTACAGTATTTGTCTTTTCCCTTCAAGAACTGCAGTCTGCTCTTCACTTAAGGAAGAGGACATCACCCTTCTGTGAGAGTCTTGGTGCAGATATCTGAGGTTTTCAGCTGTTTCCAGCATTACAGGGTATTTTCCACATAAGCCTCACCCCCTGGTCTTATGAATTCTCCAACAACAGGGCATCTATTGATGAGGCACACACTGAATCACAGAATGTCAGGGATTGGAAGGGACCTCAAAAGATCATCTAGTCCAACCCCTCTGCCAGAGCAGGAACACCTACAGTAGGTCACACAGGAAGGCGTCCAGGTGGGTTTTGAATGTCTCCAGAGAAGGAGACTCCACAACCTCCCTGGGCAGCCTGTCCCAGTGCTCTGTCACCCTCACTGTAAAGAAGTTTCTTCTGAAGTTTAAGCAGAACCTCCTGTGTTCCAGCTACACCTGTTGCCCCTTGTCCTACCATTGGGCATCACTGAGAAGAGCCTGGCTCCATCCTCCTGACATTTGCCCTTTACACATTTATAAACATTAATAAGATCACCCCTCAGTCTCCTCTTCTCCGAGCTAAAGAGACCCAGCTCCCTCAGCCTTTCCTCATAAGGGAGATGCTCCACTCCCTTAATCATCTTTGCAGCTGATTATTCTCAGTTTCATATGCAGCAGTGTTACACTATAAAGAGAAAGTCCACTACAGGCAGATTTCTCATCATCTGCAGAACACTCAGCTCACTGACACCTAGTGTCAAACTTTAAATTCTGGCCTGCTTGCTGCACATCTGCTGTGCATCTATTTTGAAAGCCAAGGATGGCACAGGCAAGGTCAATAGAGCTTATGATGGGATGAGAACAGCTACAAACAATAGATTGTTTTTACTGCTGTGTATCCAAATATATGGGGGCTAAACCAGTGCGATTTGACAGAAATTCTGGGCAGTGCCACTAGAATACCAGCTACTAGAAATAGCTGCCAAGACATTTCCAAACACACTGATGGGTGCAAGAAAAACAGTAGGGCAGACAGTTAGCCTGTTTAGGATTAATTTAGTTCCTTCATAGTGTCTTAATAGGACTTTTTTGGTCCAGCTAGGACAATTGTATCGTACAAGCCCCTGCTTTGGAGCTGCAGCGCTGTCTAGGTGTTGGTAATAATCCTCCTTTATTTATTTTAGTTTTCACTGTTTTTTTAAGCAGTATAGGAGAACGAGTTATGCTTTCTTCATGTCACAGGCCTCCTGGGCTGATTTTGTACACACAGAAAAAGAAGCTTCTGGCATTTTTCACATTTCAACCAGCAGTGGCTTGGCTGCATTATCAAAGCAGGCCTGGCAGATACACAGAACAGAGCATCCAAGACCCACCACAGACGCTGCCTGCACAGATGAACTAATAGCACAGATACCGCTGGGCCACAGCTAGGAGGCCAGGGGAAAAATAAAAACCTATAGAGACGGGCCTAGGCCACGACTGTAAAGAATCTGCTTTTCTTAGCAGGTGCTTTAAGTTCCAACATCTGCTGGCCATATAAATCAAAGGAGCTTCTACAACCATTTACGCAAATGAATGACGTGAACATATAAACACACTGTAAGGTTTTTCCCCTATTACTATTCTTGGCATTGAACACATATAGAATGTTCAGCAATTTTTTGCCAGCTAGAAAGGTAAGCTTATTTTAAGAAAAGTACCTAACCAACTGGTGTGTTGCTTGTGGAATAATTCCTTAAATAAAGGACTTAAAATACCTGAGGTACTATATTTTTTTTTTTAAACAGGGCTCCTTCCTACTTTTAGCTATATTGCATATTCAACTCCCAGAACTAGGTCCTGATTTTACTGAAGTCAAAAGGAATTTTACTGGCTTCATTTTAAAGAAGATTTTGCTTCTATTTATCACAACTCATGAGAAAGAAAGCAAACCTTTCAAAACACTCAGAACATCTCCAGTTTAACATCAGCAGCTGTCAGGTGTGATGGTATCACATGGTTGTGTTATTATTTACCACCTAAATATATGATTCAAGCAAGTCCTTATAAAACTGTTTTTCTATTCTACAGCTGCTCACTTATCCCCTTCTATTGTAGCAGATGAGCAGCTTGCACCTTGAGCCTCTATGCACACCCTTACAGAATACCTTATTCTTGTTTGGAAGGTCTCACATTCCAACCAGTATCCTGGCAAAAGTGTCTGGTGAAATTGTACACACTTCTCAAAAAAAAAAAAGACAAAAAAAGACATTTCATTCTCATAGACTTAATTATGTGAAAGTCAGAACCAAGTTAAAAAGTGTTCATTGATAATGTTGAATAATGATTACTTTGCAGCATTCTCCTCCTTTTTCCCTCCTCAGTAATTTTAGGGTGGCAGTTGCTTATGTAGCTTGTGTACACCATGCAGCCTTTCTGCTGACACAGCTTGAGGCAAAGCATTTTCCAGTCATCTCTGGCTCAAAAGGCTGGACTGGCTGCTTAGTCTCTGGTAATAAACATATCTTTCCCCATATGATGTTCACAAAGCCAGAACACAATCCCTGTTTTCTGCTGGGCTTGTTTCTCTGAGACATAAGGCTATGTAGACTCTATGTCCAAACCAAAAAGCTGCAGTGAGCTATTCACTCAAGCTTCACATTCACAAGTTCCTCCAAGCTCACAGCATGCCTGCTGCTCACTCTCACACAGTTAGTCCTGCAGAGCAACAGCTTCTGGGGCTAACACTGGGCACTTGGGGTCTGGTCCTGCTGCTCACCCCAGCCAAAGTAGCTGGGTTGAATTAACATGAAGGAGCACAGGTCATCCTTTGTACCACACACCCAGCCCTTCTTCCAGTGGTGCCCCACAGCAGTACTTCAAGACAAGGGAAACACAGTTTTGATCCTACCTGCACCACAGTGAACTATGAAAAACATCCCCCAAAAAGTCAGTCTGCTAATGCCAGTGCCAAAATGGAATATCAGCTCCAGAAGGGCTTTGGGTTTCACCGATTGCTTGTTTTAGCCACCTATACAACATGAATGCCAGCCTACAGGCCCTTTCCAATGCAGACAGCTCCAGATATCCCAGCTCTGCTGCTCCAGTCTCAGAGGATATATATAGTAGACAAGCAGTCCTACTTGGGTTCCAGTGACTCCAACATGTGGAAAGGCACCATGATTTGGCCTCATATTTGGTAGGTGAGTTTATTTTTCTAGTGCTCCCTATTCTCCTTTCAGAAATACAGAGATCAGGCATCTTAATTCTAAAGACTATACATGAAGGCTGCTCTCTTTTAGCACTGTCTTAAGAATGGGGACAATGTGGACTTTAACTGATTCCAAAACAATTTCTGCCTCTTTGTGAAGCTTTCATATAATGTGGAAAATCAGCCAGTGCAAAGTGTTACCAATGCCCAGTTTCTTCTGTCTACAGTGATGACCTCTCTTTACAGGAATGCTCAGGCAGACAGATCCCCAGCAAGTATAACAGTCATCTTCCAAAGCAACTGTTTACAGTGCAAGAGAGCCGGTAAAGAGAGGTCACCGACTCCCTGCTATCACCTGATACTAGAACTACTACAACAGAAAGATACACCCATGGCTTAGCACCAAGTGGCCCCTCCACTTGGGTGGGAAACTGCACAGCTTACAGGCAGGGTCTGCAGCTCAAGAACTAGAGTCCATAATATTTTCTGGCCTGTTCTGCACACCAAGTCTCACGTCAATTTTCATTGACATGTTTTCAAATTAATAGCTTAATACCTTGGAGTTACAGGTTAAACTCAGTGTTGAATATTTCCTTGTGGTATCCTGTCATTGATGAGAAAAATCTGTGCAGCCACTTGGACTGCCAAAGAAACCTCTGCAGAAAATGCTCAGATATGCTATCAAGAGTTATGTCTGAGTATGGAAAAACAACTACATGCAGCCATCTACTCACAGAAGAGTTATTATAGACAGATATAATAACACTTATCAAGGCTCATTCAGCCTAAGCAGTGCAACATATCACTTGGCTGCTAGAGAACAGGTGCTGAGTATTTTAATAAAAATAATTAAGACATCTAAAAATGTAGGCACAAGTTGAGAATGTTTATGGACTCCCCCCCATAAAAAAAAAAAAATTGCATGTCACTGTAGAAAATACTAGCAAGCAAGTCTAGAATGCACCTTCATAACAGATGTGAGCAAAAATTACGTTTAGAGCAAAGGAGAAACCTGAACCACCTAAGAGCAGTAAAAACATGTCACAGAAACACTGTAACAGAAAAATTTCATCAGAATTGATTTGCTTTCTCGGCTCTGAGCTCTGCTACACAGTACGTTTTCACTCTTACCTTATTTACCCATTCTAAGATTGCAAGTGAGCTGAAAAAAATCAATGAGAATATTCCAAGAATAAAGTAAATAATGAAAAATAATGACAGAGTCCATCCCTAAAAGACTAATTCCTTTTATCTTAGTCAGACCACACCAAAATATCACTGAACCAAAAAATTATAGTAATAATTGATATTGAATCATTATTGCCCTTGGATTTAACATAGACCATTTTGCAATATATCAGAGAAAAAAGTGCTGTAGGAAGACTGTAGAACAGTGGCAAGTATTTAAATGATACGCGATAGCTTTATATAACAAGTGATGGGTCTGGGAAAAAAGTAAATCCTTGCAGAATCTAATAAGCTCCTATGTGCACAGCAGAGTTCACAAAATGGCAATACTGTGTCATTAGGCTGGCACAACAGCTGAATTGCTAGTACCCCATCAGTAAAGAATGTGCAGAATGAAGTTTATGAAGTCATGGACTCCTGCTTCATGCTTGGGCGTGCTGGAAGGGTCTCAGCCTTCACACAGGGCAGAGATGGCTGCGCTAAACAGGACCATACTTGAAGTGACAAAGCATACATTCAGACTGATTCGCGTGGCTTGGCACCACCAAACAGGTTGCAGATGTCTGCTCCATGTTCTCTGCACCTCTACTACAAAGAAGTGAATAGATGCTGCATCAGTTCAGGAAGAGATGTCTTCAGAGCAAGGACAAAAGCAACCACCGACGTACCAAAGATAAGAACTCTCTTCCATCTTAACACATTGGTGATGCTCAGATTCCTGTCAGTTCCCTGTGTGCTTAGAGGAGTGGACAAGAAACGTGCACTGAAACCGAAGGCATGCTCCGTGTCTGTAGCCTCTCTCCAACAACTTTGAAAACTGCTTTTATCACCAGCTTTCTTCCACCCATCCCTGGTATTTCTGTCCTCTGAGTATTTATTTGTCCTGACAGTTTTGAGGACAGCAGAACCTCCTGTGCCTACCTCTCAAATTTCAGCACAGAGCAAGTCCAAACCCCAAGTGTTGCGCGTGTTTCCAGTCTCTTATGCACCATGCTGAGTGGCACAAGCACCACTAGGACAGTTCCTGAGCTGCCAAATCTAGCCATGATTCTCCCGCAGGATCTATCATTGGAGCCAAAGCAACAGCAAGACTATACCTGTGCATTATGAAGGCTGCTGTCCAGAGGTAATTATGCTTTAGGCCTTAGTCTGATGTAATAAAAACCCCAAATACTAGCAAAGCAAACACTTAACACTAGCAAAGTACCTGTGTTATCAAAGTCTTGAGCAAACAACAGCTAACAAAGACATTTCCTCCAAACCAAACAAGGTCAGATTAAATATTGAAAGGTTAGAACACAAAAGTATGCTCCAACAATTTTGAAGGTAAACTGATTAGGGATATCAACATAAAATACGACCTTTAGTCTGAAGGAAGAACTTCTTTGTGAATAAAGCAAGTGCAGCCCATGGGTCTAAAGGGGAAAATATGTCTCAGGCCAGATATAGATGAATAAAAATAAAAGCTCCAAAAATAATTACATATGGAAATACACATACTAGATAGCCTTCTGCTAGCATAAAACAAGCTAAAATTAGAACACATTTGTCTAGCTGAAATTGAATTATACTTTTCCTTCCCAAAGCAGCCTAGTTAACATGGCCAGCTAGGATGTCATTCCTGGCTACAGAAAGCCTACAGCAGATCAACAAACTGGGACCCGTTCCCAGCAGTTCATGTTCAGATGTAAAGTATATAGTCCTCTCCACCTTGGAAGAGTTCACAAGAAATTATGACAAGGATCTAGATGCAGCCCTGTAAGTACCTTTCGGTCAGGTGTCTTTAAGCCCCTTTTCTACTGTGGTTAATGCAAAACCAGTTTGCAAAATTTAACACTCAATCTTAAATAGCCATTTGGAGCATTATGGTTCATTTGGTCAAAGAAAGAGAGCACCCCTCAGCTACTTACTACGCAGAGCAGGAAACACAGGTGTACGGCACATTTTATTAACATTTTATTAACTCTACTATGCCCTGGTGAGGCCCCATCTGGAATATTGTGTCCAGTTCTGGGCCCCACAGTTCAAGAAGGACAGGGAACTCCTTGAGAGAGTCCAGCGCAGAGCCACGAAGATGATTAAGGGAGTGGAGCATCTCCCTGATGAGGAAAGGCTGAGGGAGCTGGGTCTCTTTAGCTTGGAGAAGAGGAGACTGAGGGGAGACCTAATTAATGTTTACAAATATGTTAAGGGCAAATGTCAGGAGGATGGAGCCAGGCTCTTCTCAGTGATCCCCAACGATAGGACAAGGAGCAATGGGTGTGAGCTGGAACACAGGAGGTTCCGCTTAAACTTGAGAAAAAACTACTTTACAGTGAGGGTTACAGAGCACTGGGACAGGCTGCCCAGGGAGGTTGTGGAGTCTCCTTCTCTGGAGACATTCAAGACCCGCCTGGACGCCTTCCTGTGTAAAATTGTTTAGGTTCCTGCTCCGGCAGGGGGATTGGACTAGATGATCTTTTGAGGTCCCTTCCAATCCCCAACTTTCTGTGATTCTGTGATTTTTGAGCATACCTTAAAAGCATTGCTGAATACTATTCTGGGCACATGCTCTAGTATCATACTTAGTCTACTATTTCGTAAACAGATGGACTAGCAGTGCTCAAAATTATGTGCTGATTTCTGTAAAACAACTGCTTAAATGTTCATGTTCAATTTAATTATATTTATAAACACAAAGGGAAGAAAGCTTCCCTAGTGGAACCCAGCACATGGCATTTTATCAATTAAGTAAATCAGTGCATTTTGTATCTTGCAATGAAATCATTATAGAACTTCAAGCTTAGCATATATGAAGCAATTATTGGCACTCATTTGGCAAGATTAGCCTGGGCAATGCATTCAGAACCCTGCACTCACAAGTGATGTGGCCAGTCCAAACCTACAGCACGCCCCATCCGTGCACGAGTTCAAGGTCTGGAAGTTGCAAGGGTTACTATGAAAACACTGCTAGGATACTGTTGAGGTTCTCCAAAGCCTAGGCACATTCAACTCAGGTGTAGCCAAAGTTTGGACAGAATGTCCAGTTCCAGTCCTTCGCTTCAGATCATAAACACGACGAATGGTCTCTCAGGAGCAGAGGGCTGTTAAGTACGGCATTGCTATTCACACAAAGCATCTCTGTAACAGTCTGAAATAGTGCCTACCACAGCAGGGTCACCAGTCATGAGACAGCCACTTCTACACAGAAAAGAATCTACATCACCACCAGAAAAAGAGGCAATTTTCTTTTTAACCACTCATGAGAAACGTGACCATTGCCTAAGAGGTTGTAGCAATGGATGTTGACATATTCTGCCTACCTCACAACACAGAGCAGACATACCCAAAAAGCCTGTTCTGGTCTGGATCCAATTCATAAGTAAGTTTTGCCAATGTCTTGCCATATAGACACACAGGTGGTTTCTGCTACCTCATGAAGTTTATGAGTTCTGATATAGCATGTTTCCAGAGAGGTGGGGGGGGGAGGGGGGGTGTGTGTGTAAAAACCTGTTGAAAAAAATAAAATGGACAGAAAAACCATCAGAACAAGCTGTCTGAGCAGAGTTAATTTAGTTAAAAGGTATCAGGGACACACTATTAGCTATAGCTCTTTACTACAGCATGAAATCATGTTCTTTCATCAGTTTTCTGTTCCTGCCACTGTTTACTTGAATGACCTTGGTCAAGTCACTTAATACCTGTTCACAAGCTTCCTATCATTAAATTAAGGATATTGGCCTTCTCCCATGACCACTGAACTTATCAATAAGGATGTGGTCATCTTAAAGCAGAAGGCACCTCTGATCACATTAGCATGAAGTGATTTTGTCCAGCTTTGCTAATCTCCAACATAAATTTTAATAGCGCGTCAGCAGTGAAGTCCAAAAACTACCCTACATCTCTTCCTCACTTATCCCCCAGTAATAAAACTAAGTACTCTCTTTAGTTGAAATACAAGGCTAAGAAAAAGGAACTACTCCAAGTTTAAGTTTTACTTAGACAGACCAAGCAAAAGAAGGAGCTTTGGGTGGCTTAGAAAAGAATCCTGAAATTTAAAATGATACCTGAGAAAACCTGAGATAAATTATATGGTTTCCATTTATATCTCTCCCAGAAAAAAAAAAACAAAACAAAACAAAACAAAACAAAAACTCTGTAGAAGAAAAGCAAATGCATTTCTTTCTCCTCAATGCTTTGCTGGATTAAAGGAGCATACAGGGCAGTGAACGAGGGAGTGTAGTCTGGCTGCTACAGGTAGTTTCTATACAGTTCTCACAGGCTGCGTATCCCAGAGAGACTCCACCACATTTATGAAGACCTGGGGTGCCTACTATACTATTAGTGCCCTTGGACAAATGCTGCCCATTTCCTGCCTTTGAACCCACCTCTCTCCCCCTCACCATCCTGGGGCCTGCAAGGGAGCAGATCTCCTCATTCACAGCTATAGACCTTTGAAGTGCCATTGATATTCAAACCTTGTGGAGCCTCCTGAATTGTAATGGCACCCTCAAAAGCAACTCAAGCCACATTACAAATAAACTTGCTCTGGTGAACCTGCTAGTCACTTCAGTGTGCTAACGTCAGCCTACCTCTGAGAAAAGGGCTCAGCAGCATAAGCATTGCAAAGGAAAATAAAATGCCCAGCATGAAGCCCTGGAGAAGAAAAACAGTGAGATATTTAAACCTAACAATTTCTTTTTAAATACTTGGGTGTTCTTTATAGACGGAATTTCCCTCTCCCCTGCTCCCCACCAGAAGCGTCCAAAGTGTTACTCACTTTATTTACAGAGCTTTGATGTGAGCCTCCAAATTTTTAGTTCAGCTTTTAGGAATGTGAGGGTCAAATGATTTTCTCTTTCTGGGGGAGTTAGTCTGAATTTCATACCACCATTTATTTCAAACAAGGAAATACATGGAGCAATCTTACTTTAATTCACAACAGTGTTTAAAATCTCCAACATCAGACTTTAGGTATCAACACACATTTATTCACCGGTCATTTTTACATGCAGAATAGGTTTGGCCACTACAAATAAGCAGCATCACAAGATCTGTTTGCTCTCAATGGTCCAAAAGAAAATTATAACCCTCCTGGACTGAAGTTGTTATCAACAGTTTCTAGTGAGAGAAATGTTTGTGCAAAAATAGCAAGCCAAGAAATAAGTGGAGTCCTCAAAAAAAGTTAAACTTAACTTTCAAGTTGTGCCCCCCTGCTGGGAGGCCATCACTGCAACCACCTGATCTAAGCAGGTTTTTCACCCACAGGTAGGGCTGCTTCTACATGATGGATTCCTCCCTTCACATAACAGTAGTTGCTCTGAACTGCATCAAGTACGTGCTTATAGTCTCTGGCATTTCCATTTATTTATTTTGATTTACTGACTTCATTGGCTGGGGGCCGGGTGGTTACAGCAGCCTCTCAAGTATGATGTCTTTCAGTGAGAGAACAATTTTAATGGCATATTGAGTGCTCATTTGTAAAAGCAATCTGAGGCTCATTAAAACTTTCAGCAGTTGTATCATCCTGAAAGCTCACAGCAACCATGACAACAAATTGTCTAATGAGAACAGCAAAAGGATCCCATGTACTTGAGCTGTGTAGATTCTGGCAAAGATCAATCAGGTACAAATGCAAAAGTCTCTGGTATCTACTGGGGTTTAAAAGAACAAACATCTCTGACTCTAGAGTCTGATGAACCATTAAAATACAGCTACAAATCTAGGAGCTGACTCCGCAAAACATTCCTGACTTCAAATCTTCCTTCCTGTTGGAAAGCATTGGAAATGCTCAAACACAACAGGCTTTGTAAAACGCATGTACATAGCATGGTGATGCACTGCCCAAAACCACTTCAAATTCCCTAATACCTCCTCTCAGAGCTTGTGCCTGCAGAAGCACCCTACACACAGCCCCATACCAAACTCATCTCCCTTCTGAAACCTGGAAGAGAAAGGGAAATGATGGAGTTCATGTCAACACACACTGAGGCCTTACTTGAAGCACACTTATCTGTAGAATGTCTTTATTTCTCTAGCTGTCCACAGGCAAATACACACACAACAGTTCTTTGTATCGTGGGCATACTTATATCGTGTGTAAATTTAAGGTCAACTATTCTTGATATGGAAAAGAAAAACGTATTCCTTGCTCTGTTAGCTCAATTCAAGCAAGCATCACCTTGAAGATGAAGTGGCTTATGCATTATCAGCAACATAACCAGTTATGCACAGTTCATACCTATACCTTCCTTCCAATTCTCAGTCCATTTCCAATCAAACTGCACTGAAACTGGTAATCAGATCAGTTCCTGCCCTGTGCTTTGAATGCGACACACACTGAGCGCGTCATTAAGAGATGCACTGTAACCAGTTCCTTGTGCCTTACAAGCATTAAGCTAATCTCACCTTTGATATTTAGGTTACCTTTGCATAATAAAAGAGCAATCAGGTACACCAAATGGGCGCTACACAGCACAAGGCAGTTCTCATTTATAATAGCATTTTCCTACCTAACTCACTCAACAGAAAAACAATACCCACCTCAAGCTGTGAAAGAGCCATCAAGCTGGTCCCTACACCAGCAAACATGTCCTCTAGCAGCATTAGAACAATCAAATAATACAGTTGACTATGACTTGGCTTCAGTGCATTTGGTATCCCACTGCTTAAGACTGAAGCTATAACATGAGCCAACATTTTCAGAGGTCTTTATACTTAGTTAAGTATGTAAGTGAGCTCACTCAAAGGGCCCAAAGTCACCCTGCAATTGTTCTAGATACACAGTAAAATGCATTCAGATGCTTGGCTTAACAAAGACAACAGCTAAGATAAATAACTCCTCTCTTCTACTTACTTGGGAGATAAAACAGAACTCGAACTAAAATACAGATAACTTTCTGGTTTTAGAATTCCCAACTTCTATGTACTTTTTGTGCTTCATGTCTGTGAAGTAGAATATTTGATGTTTGATAAGTATTTGATAATTACATACTTTCTAAAATATGTACACTTCACATATATGAAATTCTTCCATGTAACGTCACTATGAATCACTGACAGGTGTAGAAAATAGAGCTGGCCAAAATACTTGTATATTTATACAGAAGGTAATGTCACATTAAAACTCAGTTTATCACTCTAATCCATGCTACTCTATCAGAGCATGTGTATATAGAAATAGATACATATAAAAATACACATGCACACACACTTTACTATACAAGTTTCTAGTATTACACAAGCAGTTAAACATCTCATACCCATTTCCTGAGAAAGGATTTCAGGCCTTGAAACCTGCAAAACCTTTTGTGCACATTTACTAAGTCAGGGAATGCATTGTACATTCACCGAGTTTTCCTGTGAAGTGGAGTAGAGGGTGGCTATGCTCTTTATTGTAGCCTGGAGCATCTAGAAATACAAGGTTTATACAGAGAAGTAAGCAGTTCACATGCTTTAAAGTACATCCAGATTTTCTCTCCCTATGCCAAATAGGAAACATTATCTGCTGTAACAAACCACAACATATTTTAGAGTCAGGACAGTACTTCGTACAAGAAAAACCCAACAATCTTTTGGCTTTGTATGTAATTATCATACAAGCCTTCAATTAAAAGAGATCCTAACCTCATACACAAGTCTTTTCCAACTTGCAGAGAAGCCTCAAGTACTTGATCTTCCCATGTTTAGATACACTCACAAATTCTTAGCTTAAATATTTGAGTTGATTCAAAAGCTCAATCATTCTATTCAAGCTGTAAGTATAAGTTTCTTCAATTCCTTTGAAGCTAGTAGATGCAAATTGTTTTGCTTAACATTAATAGTGACCTATAGTTTCTGTCAGATTTTGGACAGGATTTTGCAATAGTCAAAAAGGCTCAAGACAATATTCCCTTGCAGCATAGAATGTGTAGAAACTAATGATAAATGATAAAGCAAACTTAAAACAATATTTATTTAATTTGTGACAAGGGCTGGGCAAATAATTAACCCAATGGTTTATGAAGGACATTTCTGTAAAAATTTGAAAGATGTTAAAAAAGCAATCTTATTTGTTCTCTTGAAAAACACACAGTAAGTTGGACAATCTATACAAGATGAGATAACGAAGTAAACAAGTACATTCTTCAGAAGCACCAAACTTCTTAGAGGGTGATGAAGGGCACAGAGGTTTCCTGAAGGCACCTTACAGCAAGAAGAGAGCTTTTTGTGGTACATGATTTTCAAGGACGTCCTCCTGGACACACTTCTCTATATAGGAGTTTTGCCATGGACACCAATAGAACCAAGATAATTTCCCTAAAATCCAATGCCCTTTCAAATGAAGTTTCATTTAAGAGAACACACAAAAAACAAAACTCCAAACAATCAAGCCAGGGAATGGCAAGCACAGCTCCAGTTAGACATAAGTGTGTGTCTAAAATCTGCATGTCTAATTATTTCCTATTAACGTGCTTTTCAGAACACACTAGTACATTTCAGTTTCAAAGAAGTCACACTGATGTAATTTACTATTTATTTTCATTTTCACATTGCCACTAATCCAGTAAATGCATTCAAGGCCCCGATCCCCAAGAGATTTAAGCACATGCTTAACTTGAAGCACTGAAACTTTCTCACTGACTTCTGGTGAATTATACTCAATGATGTAAGTATGTTAGTTGGCTGTTTCACAGGAAAGCAATAAAGATAAATTCATTAATATTTGTCTACATCAGTGACAGTTGCCACAAAGAACAACATCAGGAAATTATTAAATGCATATTTATTGCAGAGTTTACATAACCCCTGGCATTGAGCCATCACTACATGAAGAAATATTATAGAGCTGTTTCACACTTAGTGCATGGTTCATGCTGTGCACTGAAGCTGGTAGTATCAGGAAGAAACAAACACACTTTTATATAATTGAAACCCACAATAAAATGTGCACACAGATATACACACACATTCAGAGTATGTGATTTAGAAGGCTAGGTTATCTTAAATATGGTATTTCTAAACTTCTGAGAGCTTGACTTTGAACCTTGGAATATTGCTTTGATTAAAAGGCTTTGGGGATTGTTTGTTTTCCCTTCCCTCCTCTGCTGTCTAATAGGTTATACCACTGTAAAGCTAGTGTATTTGCAGTAAACCATATGCAGTTACCCAAGTCTTCAACCTTGCTTCAGCATTAAATCACCCAGAAAAGCAATTTATTGCTTCATATATTCCAACACCATGAACAATATCCATTAAATCTCCATCTCATATAGTGACCATATTGCTTTATGCTTGGATTGCAGTCTCATATAGCAGCCTCTTTGAGACAGTGGATTACCCTTCCTCCTGAATGTGAGATTCATTACAGCATCCTGTGGGACCCAGATTCCCCAGATGTGTTATGTATTCCCACCTGTGAAGAAGCAGCCTCTAGTTTCAGTATTCCTCCATTGCAAGGTGCAAACATTGAGTCCAAGTTGGTACTTGTTCCAGGAACAGAGGAACCGCCAAATTGTTCCTTCAAGAACGACAACATAATCATCTCAGAAGTTGCAATAACGCCTCAGTGCTAAATCCCATATGGAACATGAATTGAAAATCTCATAAATGTACCACATAAAATCAATTACAATGTCAGAAGCATTTAGCTTGTTTTTTTCCTGAGCCCATACATCTTGTTGAAATAAGAGCCTTTCAGTCCACTTTTAGACAAATCTGAGTCTAATGGATATTGCTTTTTAAGACACTAAAATCACTTTTATTTCTTTCTTTAACCATGTAGAGCAGGCTCTCATTAATGTACTGTGATTATTTTTTAGACTTCCTTCCTCCACAACCACTGGAAACATCTATTCAGCAATTCCAGCCTTTGGTGTCTACAGCACAGAAAGGATTTACAATAAGAAATTATTATTACATGCTCAGTGAGATAATTTTTGGCCAGCGGTTAGAAAAACCTGTCAAGCAATTCACTACCAGTAGCTTAAAAAGGTTAGCAAAACTAGTTTCTATTTCTGCAGCAGCTTCCACAAGATTTATCACATATTTTTACCTAAGAGTATGACACTCTGATGCAGACAGGCCAATGGAACTCTAGGAAAAAAACCATCATGCAACAGGTATTACAAGGACATTTCTTCATAAGCAAATGCAGCAGGAGGAGAGTCAGGGTGTCCTATCCTCCCAAAAAAAGTCATAAATCTCAGCTTAGGTGACTACCACGTTGGACATTTCAGGCAGCTTTTTCAACCTTGGAGGTTTGGGCAACCTGCCAGTAATGAAGATGTATTAATGCTTAATGCAGCTTAATGTAATAGGTGTCATGTTCATAATTTACAGAAGCTCTTTCTAAAGCATTAAATTCATTTATACTCCTTAAAAGCTACTCAATCCTCAGGGCTAAGTTAGTTTGGTTGGTGGGAGGGGGCTCTTTTTTAGGATCAAATGATATATAAATTGTTAACATATCCAAACTCATCCATTAGTGCGTGTGAAAGCAATAAATGTGCCAAAGTAGCAATAACATGATCGAGGAAAGTCATTGTGGTCATTAGGGCTGAAAGGGTTTCATTTATGGCCCCAAAGAGGATGAAAGCTATAAAATAAACCTTGGGAGTCCTGGTGACCAGAAGGTTTGCCTTATTACATTAAAATAAAAAAAACAAACACCCTTTTTGTTTCATAAACAGTTTTGCATTGTATCATTGGTTTCACTGCCACTTCTGTCACTATACTCTCCTCTGTGCTGCCATGTCAGAGTTAGACATGAATATAAGGCACAAACAATACAAGAGAGTGGAGCACCCAGATGCAACACTGATCACCTGCACCTTTCCACAGGAACTGAGACACCCAGAAAGATCTGCCATCACCTAGAAGGGCCACAGGACATCGGTAGTTTGAGACTTGGTAAGCTCTGGGATGCACTGTTTTGACATCAGAGCTCTTATTGATGTAAGGAAAGGTTTGTGCTGCCTCCAGACTGAGGCCTGAGCAGCCATAACACATTTCTGTCTTCTGGGGACCTTCTCCAAGAGCTTTCATATCTCAGAGCCTGCCTTCCTCAAAGGCATACAACACAGGCTACAACAGTCATGTAGCGCCTAAGAGCATGGAGGAACAAGAAGGCCGTCTTGTCTTTTGTGTGTCAGCAGCACAAGGCAGGCCCTGAAAGTGGAGTTGTCTATTTGCTGCTAACAACGATCCAGACTCAATAGTTATCAACCATGCCAAATCTTTCCTTGATGACAGCCGAAGCTTAGTCTGGTTTTGAACCAGTGACAAAACACCTCTGGGAACCCAGGATTTGACATTTTAGATCACTAAAGAGCTGTCAAATCCATACTCGCAATACTGTAGTTACAGTCCCTCTAGTGTCAGAAATCTCAGCGACTTAACACATCTAATTTACGGCACTATCTATGTCATGTAGGTCATGTTGTAGAACTTAGTTTAACACTGCAACATGATTTTGCCTTTTACTATTTTGTTTCCATAATGTTTTCAAAAACCAAGTTGCAAAGTCTGTTTCTGTTAGTCTAGAGATGTACAGCTGGGGTCAGGCGAGTTGATCCATAGTCCTGCTGAGAGCAAAGTTTGACCAGAGGCACACATGTTGAAAGAAGGACTCCACAGAAGACTACTACCTGCTCTTTGTCCACCCTGGCCACAAGGAAGAGCAGGTATCCCCTAAGAAAGGAGGATGATCACCAGACAATAAAGATCTGGTCAAAGACCCCACCAGATCCCCAGCAGCAGAGCACTGGCTGCCTTCTTTTGTTGTTTGCCTGTTTATTTATCTGTGTTTCCCACCACAACTGAGAGCTGCCTGCAGCAATGTCAGGAATCTGCATCAACCCTTTCACCAGGCTAAATCGCTTAGTAAATGGGTGCCCATGTGTGTGTTACGGGTACACAGCAGAGCCGAAGCTGTGCCTCCACGTGCACCACTACGAGATCAGAGAGTGTGTCTAACAACCTGTAATTAAGTCATGTCATGTAGCCAGATTCGACTTGGAGAAAAATGCCTACAGTAATTGCATTTAGTTCATCTTGTAGCATGGTCCCCATCATAACTGCTAATTCAATTGTACGCTCATTCTGCCAGCTCATTGCCATTAAGCACACATTTAATTACTTCAATAAAGGATTAATATGCAGCACACAAAAGAAAGGACATCATGCCTTGCCAAAGCACACAGCTGCCCCACCATTTAGCGAGGAGATAAAGAAAGAATATCATTGGGCAGTATAATCCTGTTACAAATACATCATTATTAGATGAACATTCGGGACTTTTATTTTCATGCTTGTTATTCACCACTCAGCATACATATCTTTCCTTGGCACCAGAAAGAGTCATAATGTGCAAGTGACAGCTCTACCATTGTTGTCCCAGCAGCGGTACTGCTGGCCCCCCTCCTCACTCCCCCCCAAGCTTGTAAGGTTGCTCTTATCTCGTCTCCAGGCGAGGGCTTACAGCAGCTACATTACAACATCCTGAGATAAGGGGCCCTGCTTGACATTATTTCTGTCTGTGCTGCAAACAACTGACAAGCATGGCAAGTATAAAAAAAGAGCGAGAGCAACAAAGGCGGCTGCCCCCGCCCTGGCTCCCCCCTCCACCCTCAGAAGACAGCTCATCAATTCTCCAGGATGTACACAATCATTATTGTAGGGGAAACAAAGACCAGTGTCAATTGTGCAGTGTTATAAAGCAGTCCCTCAAATTAAAACCATGTACCTAACTGCATCTGATGGCAGAAGCTATTTAGCAGTGATATTTTACGGAAAGGCAATGAAAAGCAATAACTGCTTTATTTAATGTATCTGTTCAATCCAGCTGCCTTGGATGGGCCTTAATAGAAGCTGTCGATCAATGTCAGTGCCTTTGAAATAACTGCAGCAGACTGCAATAAACACGAAGGAAAGATAACTAAAGCTACTGATCAGCCTCTTGTTACCTTCCTGCACCCAGAGATTTGTCATTTGTTTGTACTGCTTATAATAGCTGGGCGTGGATGATTATCATGGGAGCACGGGGCAGTGCGAGTGCAAGGGGAAGAGTGAAGCCAGTTGGGGAGAAGTACTGACCAAAAAAAGTTCACCTGGGATACCACAAGTTCAGATGCTGCACCTCTATAAAACACAGATCCATTCTAGTGCTCAGGACATGAGTCTGATCAGGGCAACTACTCCCTCACACTTCTCTGGTCCACAGAGGAACTTGAAAGGCAGGGTGTTGGAAGCAATCCACCTCACTCATCCACCACTACTTCATATGAGCAACATCCTGGCTCTTCTAACATAGGGTTCCCTTACAATAATTACAAGAAATACTTATTTGCATATTCAAAAAGTTGCTCAAGGCAGTGACATAGAAGCAGGTGGTATACAAGCAGCTGCCTTTTAGGGGATAAACCAAGTCAAGCCAATCAGCTGTGTGTGAGAGAACAGCAGAGCCTGCTTGCCCAATTTGCTCAGTTTGGGAAAGCAATTCATAATCCATCCCTTCACCAAACCAAGCATCTTATCCTTGGCATTGTGCAGCAGCTACTCCTGTGGAAACATCAGGCAGCCAAAAGCCCACAACCATATGCACAAAGCAGCTTTCAATGGCAGCAGCAGGGAGCTGAGCAGATCCCATTCCTTCAAAAGCAGATCAGCCTAAGCAAAAGTAAAGACTCCAGTAGGGCAAAGGCATAGATGCTCCTCACCAGTACTTTTAGTAGATGATTGCAAAAGGAGGCAAAGACAAAATTTAGGAAGGGGCCAATACAATAGCTTAATTGAGCAATGCCATGGAGGCAAATATTGACTTTCATCTGATCTGGTCAACCCATTCACCTTGGGTTTGAACAACTCTTTAAAGAAGTTTTGATTATCTAGTTTTCTCTGCAATATTTTAAAGCTTCATGCTTCACAGCAACAAAAGCTGTGATCATTTTAGCTCTAGAGTCTCAATAGGCTGATTGTTATTTGTTTTGCTTCAAGGAAGCCAGGGAGAACTCAAGAGGAACCTGTAAAAATTCAGGAAAAAGAAGAATATTCTTCATAGTTTTTGTAGTCAATCAATTTTACTCAAACACTTAAAGTCTCCCTCAATATACTGAAATCTTGGTCCCTGGATTTTAATCTGCTGGCCTCCAAAGAACAGCAGGTAGAAATCTTGCATCACCAGGGAGTCTGTGACCAGCATCCTAGTACTTCAGGTAAAACACTACCAGCCTCTAAAAAAGTATCAGCAGAATCCAGGCTCCAATATTTTCACAACTGGACTAGGAGTTTCTCCTTTTCTCTCTGGTAGCCAAGTACTATTAGGACAAAGTCTAAATGAACTCTCTTTACAGGTAAATCTGTAAAGGTTTCCTTTGGGTCAGCATCCAAGCATAAAAGAAAATATTATCTTCACAAGTTTTTCTTGGCAGTTTTGTAACTTCCCAGAGAACATAACCTCTTGCCATCTTGGCTTTTAATTACATGGCCCTCACCTATGCAAGTGGATTCTGAGAGTGTAGGAAAACAGGGTCAAATACATACCATCACTTCTGCTTTACAGGCAGAGAAGGTAAACCAAGCAGTAAATTGACTCATCCAAGGGCATGCAAGAGCTGCAGCAAAAGCAGACAACTCCTGAATGTCAGGATTGATACACCCAGCCCAGAAGGTGCCCAAAGGTCTTCAACAGTGCAGCAGCACTCACTGACCTGATATCCAACTGCACACTCCAGAGCATTTAATTGCAATCATCACTTAGACTGCAGCCTTTCATGCACGGATAGCTCACCTCCCACTACTGGAAAAGGCACATGAAACTCTTTGGTCACAGAACATCTCCACACAAACAAGTCCACAGCACAACAAGACTTAAAGGAGAAGACAACAAGGACAGAATTCTGCTGACAGCTTGAGAGACAACACATGGTTAAATGTTTCTTAATTTGGTTATTGTATCTGTGATATGCCCTTGTTTGCTCCCTCTCAGCAAGATGCCCTCTCCCTTCAGCTCAGTGATGTTACTTTCCAATTCGTATTTTTTTTCATAACATAGGCTTCATTCATAATATGGTCCTTCACAGCTTTTAAAAGAACTTTTTTTCTTGCTCTTGGCTCTACATATGTGAAAAAAAGAAATGTGTAGTGAGAAGATAGATGTAGACTCCTATCTCAGATGTCTAGACAAAAGCCTGTTCCAAGTTTGAGCAGCAAACTATGCAACTAATAGCTCTGCCCCCTTTCAATACAAATACCTCCTTCTCTGAGAAAACCAGAAGGGCCGTTAGACTGGACATGTCATTACTATCCAACACATACTAATTGTAATGTACAAACTCAAGCCATTTCATCATCTCAACATCCACAATGCAAACTTCCAAAAATTATATGAGGAAGAAAGTGCAAAAAACCCCCAATGACTTGTAGCACAATTGAATACCCTGGACAAATGCTCAGTGTTCAAATACAATCATTTTAAGCAGAAAGTGTCTGACCCCAATGTTTACTTCTAAAGTGTACAGATCACACTCTCATTGCTGCCTTTGCAAGGGCTCCTGCCCCATGTAGAAGGTTAACAGAGCTACTCAAATGGCAAGCTTCAGTCCAAACCCTGCCCCAAACTTGTTCTAGCTGGAGCCTGCCAGGCCTCAAGGGACACAACGCCTCCTGCGTGTCCAAGACACAGCTCAAGGCTCTTTATGTTCCCCTGCTCCTTTTGGTGTAGGTATGTGAGCTGAGTGTGGGAAGATGGCCTGCAAGAACTCCAGTGAGCAGACCACAGCCCACATCACCAAAAGCCTCAGTGAATTACAGCAGACCTCATGAGAGCTACTTGGCAGACTTTGCTCAGTTAAGTCTTCTCTAAGCAGCCTAGTGTATAAATAGCACATACACTGGGACTGTAAGAACAGCTTTATTGCATCCAATCCAGGTCTGTCTGAACCCAGGATGCTGTCTCCATAGTAGTCTATAGGAGATATCTAGAGAATGGTGTGAAAAAAATGAAAAAGTATACTGGGGCATCACCCTAAAATAGTCTCTCAGCTTCTAGTAGCATTTGGATTAGTCTTTTAGACTCTTAAGTAAACATCTTACACAAGCACTTTCTGGAAGTCATTTGCCAACCAACAATTTTCATGACCTAGTATTTAGAAAATTAGTTACCGTTATTGCACTATATGGGAGAAAAGTCTTGAGAAGGAGGCTTTACTCCCTGGGATCAGAGATCAGTGGGTTTTTTCTAATTTTGGACATGCACATCAGTAACTACAATTTTTTTTTAAGATAATCAATCCCTTCCACTAACTGTTTTCTGTTGGAGAGCCTCACCAGTTTAGAGATATGATACTTGTCATTCACACTCACTCTATGTACTGGATTAAGCTGAGAGAACCTCTGTAACTACTTTAAACCGATGTTTACAGACAATTGCCTTGCTCATTACGGCCTGCAGTGAGGCTGGTGGGTGTCAGCTGCTCAAGTGTATGCTGATATCAAAGTGGGAAAAGAGCAAAGAACAGTGGAAGAAAGTGATTGCTTTCCATAATTTGGTAGCACAGAGGGGCCCTGAGCACCCAACAGAAACCAACATCATGTGTTTGTGCTGCACAGGACAGGCCTTGCCTGCAAGATCTCCATTACTTCTATCCCACTCACCATCTGAAAAGAGCATGATGAATTGCAGCACATGTTCCCAAACCTGCAGTCTGCATACCTTCCTCATCACAATGTACAAATATCAATTAAGTCCTGATATAGACCACACCCTGCAATTAAGCTAATAACCCCAAAGAGTGTCGAGTTGTAAAGTCAGGGCTTGGAAACCCTGACCAAACACTTGGCTCCTGCCAGTAAGAAGAGCCACGTGCACTCACTGTGCTCAAATAAGCTCCAGGCACTTAAGTGTTTAACACAGGGGATCCAATCTACACTCAGAGGCAATCACTGTTATCAGTCCGAAAGAAAAATGGAAGTTTCCTAGATTAAGGCAAAAAACCTCCTGTTGCAAATTAATAGTGTGCAAAACACTGCAGGAAAACTACTTTGAGCCTAATTTTTACCTCTCATCTAGGGGCCAGACAGCTGCTGGCCAGCTGCATATGGCCATTGTGCCTACAGAGTCAGTCCATGGTCAGCCGAATACCTGCATACAAGGCCAAACTGTGGGCTACCCCGTTATCATGGTTTAGGCTCAGCTGGCAACTAATCACCACACAGCCACTTGCTCACTCCTCCCTCCATCTGACCCCTGTGGAATGAGGAGGAGAATTGGAAGAAAAAGGTAAAACTCATGGGTTGAGATAAGAGCAGTTTAATAGGGCAACACAAGGAGAGAATAAATAATAATGATGATACAAATAAAATAATATACAAAGCAATTGCTCACTACCCAGAACCTGATGCCCAGCCTGTTCCCAAGCCACGATCCTTTCTTCCCCCTGGCCACTTGCCCAGTTTACATACTGAGCACAACATCATATTGTATCAAATATCCCCTCTTAACCGGCTCGGGTCAGCTGTCCTGGCTGTGCCCTCTCCCAGCTTCTTCTGAAAATCACCTCTATCCCAGCTGAACCCAGGACACCAGCAGAGTTTAAAATCCCTAGGCCATTAGCAGAAAAAGAGGCATAGCCACCATACGGTGTTGGATCCTCTCCTTCTGCTGGGTTGCCCGCTGTGCTCCCACTCAATCTTCATGCTGGAAAAATTAAAAGGGCAGGAAGTATGCAATTTAACACAGTAGCAAACACATTTTCAAGGCAACATGGCTCTTTAGCCTGGGAGGACAACTTATTTCTAAGTTTTTGTAGAGTAGTTAACAAAGAAAAACACCTCAGGAAAGATGCAATAGCAGCAGGTGGGTTTGGAGGCAAGGTGCGAGAAGCAATTCCTGTAGGTAAGGAATGGGTGACTTTAGAGGTTAGAAATGGAACAGATTATAGACAGAGACATTTAAACAGCTTCAGCTCCACACAACATTGACATTCTTATTCTTCCCTCCCCCTTTCACTTCAACTTTGCACTTGTTCACTTTCAAACCAAGAGCAAGAGAGCCAGAAACGCTGATGTAATTTTGCTTTAAACTTTTAAGAAAAAGCCATGCCAGGAGGCTGATCAAGCTGCTAACTTTTAAGTTTACCTTAGCTGCCTGCAACTTCCATCCTGAATTGGCAGTTGCTAGAATTAAGGTATTTATTTTCCATCTCAGACCCTCCAGCATCAACAACAACCCCCTTTGGAGCCCATCACTCAAAGATTGTGACCTAGTGACATCCTTTTCCCATTTTTGCAGCATCTACACCTCTACTTCCTCTCCTTAAAATTAAAAATTATTATTTATCCTCTTATGTCCCAGAGGCTCTTTTTTTGGCCATCCTGCTTACTGAAAAGTATCAACCATTCAAATAATCTCCCACATCTACCACAAAGCTGCATGAAAACTGTATTCCAAAATGTTGCTCTTGCCCACTCTTTTTGTGCAGCTCCATGAAGAGTAACATCAGCCTCAGTGGCTGATATAGTTCACAGCAATGCCCTTTAACCACCACGACATGGCCAAGTCCTAACATCATGACTCCTCTCTTGCCACTACGGTTTTATACCCTAGGTATTGGCTCCCTGGAGAAAGTATTGTTTTCATGTTTCTATTTGTCAAGAGCCCCATGCTTTGAGGCAGAAGTCACAATATTTTGAGAGCCGGAATTGCCTTCCACCAGCACTTTCTTAAGCACTTAGCAGAGTGCGTACATTAAAAGTCAGATTTCAGCCACACCAGTCACTTCAAGATAACCTTCGTGTTGGACAGCATTAGAGCAGGCCTTGCTACAAGTTCAAGTGTTTGTTTGTGTGGGGGTTTTTTGGGTTTTGGTTTGTTTTGGTGTTCGGGTTTGGGGTTTTTTGTTTGTTTTGGGTTTTTTTTATAGCAGCAAGACAAAATACCTTTGAAGCAGGTTTAAGCACAATGATGATGTTTTTTCAGGTACAACTGCTGAGGTAATCCCAGCTCCCTCAGCCTCCCTGAAAGCACTGCTGGCTATTTCTATAATGTAGACAAATGTCCACTGGAGATTAGCCTGAGCTCACTAACCTCATTTCCACTTGTGACCCAAACCTGAATTGATCCTACTGTCTCAAGGGGCAAAAGGCTAGTATGCTGCATTAACCCAAAGAAATGGAGATGTTTTTGCAATTGTCTCTTGCCTGTTCAAGTTTCTCTGATTAACATGCAGTCTCTGTTCCTCATGTTGGTCAAGGCATCATATAAATCGGTTTTGCTTTCCTGTTTTTCAGAGACTGACAGTTCAGATTTTGCCATGTTCTCCAGCATTATGATGCTTTCCTCCACCCCTGAGTGCTGCAAGTTCACAACTAGAAGACAAGATCTTTCTGTCCAGTCTGTGCTAAAGTTATACCTTGTACTACCTTTTAATTCTACATGAACAGCCAAAACACAGGAAAGTAGTATTGCAAGAAGTGTTTCTACACCACATACAGAGCAGAACATGTGTGCTCTTGGAGGAACAGAGTTCCTGCGTGTCCTGCACAAATGCTACTTCCATGTCACCCTGGGTACATTTTCCTCCCTTATAGAGGCCTGACTGTAAAGTCACAACTGCCTTCTGCTTAATCAGGTTCTTTAATCAAGCAAGCCAGTGTGTGAACTAGCTTTTAGATAACAAGGTCCTGTAAAGAAAAACCTAACTAACATTCTTAGGAAGAGGTCTCACTTCTTCACTGAACTGGACAAGCAAAAGAAAAAGTGAGACCATTAACACAATGAGTTATGTGCTATTTGATACAGTTTCTCATTTTCTAAATCACTAGTAGAAACATTTCTTCTGAAAGTACCTACTACATAAACACACTACCAACAGCCAATATACAAAAGGCACTGATGCTGCTTTGTAAGATCAAAAGCAAATACTTGGCTCTTCAAGATAAGTCAGGGACAAACACAATAAAGCTGTGTAACCCCACATCTCTAGCTCTACCTAAGTAGTAACACAGTTTGGGTTTTTTTTCATCATGTCCCAGGAGAGCAGGGAAACAACTTCTAGGGAACCTGGATATGAGGGTTTATACAAGAACCTGAATCTAAATGAGTAAATATGGGTAGGATACAAAGAAATTTCCTTCTCTTATTTCCTTCTCCATTTCGACAGCCATCTTTTCATACAAAAGGAGACAGAATAAACAGGTTAGAAGATTCTCCCATATCTGATAAAGCTATGCAAGGGTCACAAACCACATGCATCTCAATCTCCCTGTATTACTTTAATAGCTATCATTTAAATCAAGGTTTTACAAAGTTATTTGCAGTATGACCCCCACCAGTAGAGCATCTAAATACACATCCAGCTTGTGGGGTATTCTAAGACTGTGTTGAGCAACCTAGGAAACCCTACTGTATTTTATAGTAAATCTACTCATCCCTGTCAGCCTGTGAGTAAGGCAACAAGGATGACCACTCTCTGAACTAAATTATGAGTATTAGATTTTCTATATGCAATCACATCTGTTTTCTACAGCAGGCTAGGCTTTGGGACATTTT
>NW_010321291.1:87843-103074 GCF_000700745.2 Antrostomus carolinensis
ATAGGTGGGAGTCACAGGCCAACTTCGCACATCTGATGTTCTGTGTATACAGCTTAGTTAAGTCTTCTCTTGTTCAAGAGGATATAACCCTGCAATTTTATTTCCATCACACTCTGCTTTCTCCTCACAGAACTTTCACATTCCCGAGATTACTCTGTACAAGAGTCAGATTACTCTGTACAAGAGTCTTTGCATTTAGAATTAACTGTCCATGTATTAAAGCAAGGCCAACAAATCACAAATATTAGACAAGGAATGATAATATAAATTTACCAGTACCTCTGGAGATGTAAGTAGAGTAGTCCCAAGGGGTGAACTAAGAATAGCATCAAAGAGCTTGGCTAGGGTTATTGTCTTTAATGGACAAAATTGAATTGACCGCATACTGTCTGTAGTTAATGGCAAAAGTAAATTAATTTACAGCAAATGTCACCACAGCATGGTCAAAAATTGGTGCGATCAGCTACTGACAAGTCAATGACAGGCTGACCACAGGACACCACTAATGCAAAGACAAGCATTTAGAGAGTTCTGAAGCTGCAGGACAGCAACACCACAGCCAATCCCTCTCCAGGGAAAACAGCAATATCCAAAGCTGCCTACTTGGCAAGTTTTGTGTATTTTGCTGGAAAATTACCTGTAGAACAATACACTGCCTTTCATAAAAAAATATTAGAGCTCTCAAATTTATTTTTATTGCATTTTACTAAGCTGTTTGGAAACATTTTTATTTTTCTTTATTGGAGAGCTACACAAACATCAAAAAACCACACAAGTTTCTATTCCTTCTTTTGAAGGACACTGTATGTACATATGTACTTCAGATCAGCTGCAAACAGCAACACAACAGTTATGTCCAAGTTGCCCAGTGAGGTTGATACAGAGTTTTGAACTTCAGGGGATCCATTAAATTAATTGTGAACACTCACTAAAGAGTTGTATGTGAAATCTGTGATCTAAGTGGTACGAGCAGCCAGAGGTTACTCTATTTGAAGTAAAAAAAAAACTCTTATGCTGACCACTTCAATGGGTCATCACACCTCCCTAAGCCTCTCTGTGAAAATACAAGCCTAAATTCAGTGACTCATGCACTCCCATCAGTTTCCTATTGTTTCCACAGCATTAAGGGTTCAATCTTTCTCAAAGGGTTCAGTCTTTCTCAAAGCCTATTAAATTATTTCTTTCTACTGAAGAAAGTATTGCTCTATGCAGCGGCCTTTTCTGCCTGTCTGATGGAAAAGTATGAGAGCACACTACATAAGCAATGAAGCTGCTGAAGTGATCTCCCCATGCTGCCCCATCAGCAGAGATATACCTCCGCCAGCAGTGCAAACTGCCAGCTGCAACTCTGGCCTCAGGAAAAGCAGCACACACAGGTGCAGGATAGGTGGGAGAATTGTTGGGGGCCACAGTTGATTAAAGTCTTGAGGAATCAGATGAGGTTAGATTTAAGGTCTTGCATCACACAGAGGGTCTTGTTGAGTTATTGACAAGGAAAGGCACTTTAATTGCAGTGCTTAAAATTCTCAACTAAAAAAAAGCCAAGAAATGAACTCTCTCCCATTGCTTTGATTTTTCTCATACTCTACAGACCTTTGGTAGTTACCCCTAACTGCCTCTTCACTAAGTTTCCATTTCAGTTGTATTTTATCAGCTTAAGTCTAGGACCTAATTTTTGCATCCCCTGACTGAAGAAAACCAGGTCCTGAAAAGGTGCAAACTTGACACTGCACCCCTATTTGTAAAAATCAGATGATTTACAGAGTGTGAAGATTTGGCCCTAAAAGATTCACTTCATACCCAACATTCCTATCTCCCCTTTGCCAGCTGAGTTATGTACACACAAGATTTAAGCTCCACACTTAAAATAGCCACAAGCTTTCATTAACCTATACATACACTGAAAATACCTCCAGACCATACTACATAGAACATTAGAGGTGTTTTCACTAGAGAGGAAGTCACTAGAATATAAATAAATAAAAAAGTCAGAGCAGCTTGGCACCCACAGCCCTTACTGAGTCTTTACTTACTAGATCACCTTGGAAAGCCACTTAAGGCATCCAGGGACATTGAAGTAGTCTTCTAGCAGTAATCTCTATCTAATACCTCCTTCCAGCCACCACAACCTCTGAGGAATGCAGCTAGTGTCAAAGATTTAATGCTTTTTCACATTAGTGATGTCAGCACAAAATGGCCATCTTCTCTGAATAATTTATCTCCTCCCTGCATAATTTTCTTATCTCTTTTTCCCTTTTGGCTTTTTACTGTAGATGGGAAGGCAAGTGGCTGTTAGTCCTCAAAAAACCCTATGAAGCATCCTTCCCATCAATCAATTAAAAAACACTTACCTTACACTCAACATGATTTATTTCTTGTTAATACAATTGTCTCACTATATCCTTCTATTATTATACCCTTAATTCCATTAGCCATTCACTTAATGCTCTCTTTAAAGCTGACCCCAGGCTGGGGAGAAGAGAAAGAAAAGTTCGTCTAATAGTGGCAATGCCAATAAAATTCTGAAGCTCTTCTCTTAAAATCCTGTAGGTCACAGGAAAGACAGGTCCAGAACATATTCAGCTTGCTCTACAGGAGAATATTTATTTTTCACTCATTTTCAACTAAATGGTTTGTTGGCTCCAAGCTATTTGTATTTTCATATTTCACTATCTGCTGTACTCTTCTGATATGGCAACTTTGGCAAGGAAGGGAACCCTTTATCCATTCCTCCTCTAACAAATACAAGTCTGGTTTGTAAAAAGGTGAGGCTAACAGAGCACCTCATCACAGTTCTCATGGCAGAATGCCTGGTCACGTACTTCTCAATGAGCCAACATTCCCATTAGAGCCTTGGTGATCGTTGGCTGAGAAACATCTGCTTATTTCTCAGGTAAAAGTTAGAGCCTGTCACCCTCCTGCCTACCAGGCAATGCTTAAGGCATTTACAGCTGGGAGGGTGCTTTGATACAATGCCTAACTACAAAATCCTTACCAGGCAAGACTAAGGTTACCCAAGTATGTTGCTTACGTGACTGACAGCATCTTCTGTCAAAGTTCATAGCTTTTAAGAGGTACATAACCATCAGACCAATTCTCAGTCAGAAAACTCAAATACAGCACACTGTGTTCTACCTGCTGACCAGCAGCAGGCATGCTCACAGGCTGAAGGACCTTTAGGAAAATCTAAAAAACCATAATTCTTATGGATTGATTGTTTCAGGATTATTATGCTTTCTTAACAGCTTCCAGGCAATTAGTCTTTTCTCTGTGTCTGAACTCTTTCCAAAAAAATAGACTAATATTAAGATTATGAAATATTTCCTACTTTCCTCAGTGCACACTCACACAGAGATGGATCTGCACCATGGGATTTGTGTTTGGATGCTACACTGGTATCGGTAAACATCAGGATCTCAGATTTTGGCTCAGTCCCTTCAGGCAGTGGCCCAATGGTAGGTTTCAATTGTTGAATCCTGAATTCTTCCATTGCACAAGAGACCTTCATTCATACTGTTGCCACAAAAAAACTAAAGCAGTTTGCAAGCTGCACAAATTATAGCTTTATTTTCTTTCCCTTTTAGTGATATGTGAAAAGGGGTGTTAATTCTTCTGCATTCACAAGCACAGCACACATTCCATGAGCTCAGCTGCAACCAAGTCCACAGAATGGGATAAGATCATGCTCCCATCTCCAGGGGAAGCCCAGTGTCAACTCTTGCCCACCACAGCATCATGGTGACACTGTACAAAACTAAAGGAACAGAAAGCTATATCTACACTGAGCACAACAGTATTGCCTACAACACTTACACATGCTACAACAAGGCACAATGTACCCAAGTAGGAGCTGCCCTAAGAGGTTCGTCTTCTCTAATAACTTTCTTCGTTCCACCTGTATGACCAGAAGTACAACTGGTGTTGCCAGTAAAAACATACAGGTTTAATTTTTTATGACATGCTTTTTATTACTATCATGATCATTGACAGCACTTCAAGAGCTGAATGCTTTTCTTGGTTTGAGGTAGCACTCTGCATATTTAGCAGCTTTGAAAAATAACAAAACAATGAGAAGCAAATGTCTTCCCAGCACTTGCAAAAATTCAAGGCATTTAAAACACAGCTGCTAAGCAGACCACACAATACACAAGCACCTTACCACAAAGCTTCCATTAGCATTGGCACCCATCAGCTGAACACTACCGTCACACAGGATTTTCCTTTGCCTTGGGGGTTTCCCCTTCATTCTCCTCTGAAAATTCCTTACTATGACAACAGACTATTTCATGAAAGCAACTAACAGTGGAAAGTATGCGTATGTGAGTCACTCCTCATATCTGGTATGTGTGACAGTCCTGTAGGTGTTTTCTGCTACACCTTGTTTGCGTGTTAGGCATCAAAGTGGTCACAAAATAAATTTAATTCCAATTTGTTATTAATTTACTTTCAAACTTAATAAATGACCCTAGTGTTGATAATTACCAAACCTCTGTCTCAATAAAACCATGATACTTAATAAATATCCAATAGAGCTAGATCTACACGTCCCATTTTCCCCAATATTTATAAATACATACCTTTAACACTGAATCTTCTGTTAGAAAATGTCATCTCGGTCATACCCAGATGTTTGATTTTAAACATTAATCCTTCCTGCTTCGACTAATTCAAACAAACACTCCTCTTATACTGTAGGTCCCACACATAAACAACATTCTACCACATGCATTCCTATTAGAAGTTACAGAAATAAAATAAATATATATAAAATATGTACATAAAAATCTCCCTGGTAATCCAATTGCTCTACTGGCCTCTATCATACATTAACCCCATACCAACCAGACCAGCCTATCTACACAGGGAAGTGATGAGCTACATCACTAAGGAGACAGCTTCCCATCTAACATATCACACAGGAACATTTTGTGCCAGGTAAGCAACTCAAATTTTCTCTAGTTTTAGTTAGCATCATTATTTCTCAAGAGTACATAGAGCAGTTCTCCCTTGTCCTAGATGTTCATAACAGCCCTTGGGTACTTAGATGTTTGGCCACATCTCCTCTCCATGCCCAGAGGGCACGATGTCTCACAGCCTAAAGCCCAACCTTTAGCTTAGTTTAAGACCTAGCTCATGTGAAAAGAAGCACTTCTGCCATACACTCCTTCCAGCTAGTCCAAGAAGAAAGATGAAGTTTTAAACCACACAGCTTGATCCCACCACTGGAACATTTGTCAGAGGAGGCAGACCCCTGAAGTCTGAAGGCAAAAGGCTGCTGATGTCTCCCTTCTCTGCAAGGAAAGCCTGTCTTTTGGCCATAATTAAAACCCAGATCTCTCAGTCTAATAAACATGGAAACTGGTCTGATCTTTGTACAGCCTGCTTATGGTGCTTTATTGTTTAGACTGAACTGTTTTAACAGTAGGGGGAAAAACTTTAGATGTGTGGTGAAGAGGAAAGGGTATAGAGAAAAAAAAAGGCAGTTTCTTTCCACACAACATGAGACTTTCCTGTACTATCACAGTGAAATGAAAAGGCATTTCTTCTGCCCCAAGCAGTCATAACATTTAAACCACAGAGCTAGCCATGAAATTCTATGCATCATTTAGATCTTTGATGCTGAACTGACTTCATAGTAAAAATGTCTTGGCAGGGCTAAAGCACCTGCTGTCAAATGGAAACATTGATTTTTTTTTATTTTTTTTTTTAAGAGTTCTTGTTCACTTTCAGAAAACCACATTACAATAATCCCCAAGTTATATCTCTGATGAGTAATTACTCCTGCAGTGTGGTTAGAGAATTGCTGCTCAAAATCCTCATTAAAACCCTTATGTATTTCTCAAACCCTTATGTATTTCTCAAACCCTTATGTATTTCTCCTGCATTTGCCTTTCAGCTATTAGCAATTACAACCTGTGTATAAATATAAACTTTGCTCTGTGATGATTATCCCTGTTTCTCCTGCCTGATTCATTCAGTAAGGCCACAGTTCAATGCTCTTGAGGCCACAATGGCCTCTATGGGAATTAAGTCTGACGTCAGAAATACTGAATTGTGGCTTCAGTGAATGAATTAAATGGAGGGGGTGAAGCAAGGTGGGTGTGGAATTCACACTCAATATCGAGAGCATTCCTACTCACATAGCCAGTGGCAACCTATTTACTATGGAATGAGATAACGACCTCAGCTTAACTAGAGCTCTGTAAAATTAATTTTACCATTTGGGACAAGTTCTTTTGCCATTGCTTTAAGAAACAAAACCAGAACATACTTACACACAGAGTGCTACTTTCTGTTCATTGTGTCAGTGTTTATAGGGTGGGATTCTCCCGACCAGTGGGAGAATCTATTAAGTTTTGTTCAGTTCACCTGTAGCCTAATAGGGTCAAAACCTATACGCACTGCCCAGAAGACACTTTCTGCTTTCTGAAGATATATTCAAAGATGATGCAGCTGCTCATAGTAATTAAAAAATAATGATGAGCATCAAGCTCATTTCCAGCAGTCTGAAATAAAAAAATAAGCTTGTTCATCCTCAATTTGTTGGCTCAGTTACCAGCTTCTTGCTGAGAGAAGGCTGGGAGAGAAATGCTAGTGTTACCATCTACTTCGGAAAGCTATGCCAGGATTAATGGATATTTAAAGACAGAAATATTAGGAGTAAAGTTCATTCAGCATCCTCTACCTGAGGCAGTGGCAATGGAAAAGCATGCTGATGAAGTAAAGGAGAGAAGAGCCAGGATGTTTGAAAGCTGGAAGAAAATACAGATGCACAAGCCTAAAGAATGGGCAGAAATAGGCAACAAGCCCAGGAAAGCACAAACCCTTCACAAGTCTGAGACAACCCCAAACTCTTAGAAGAGACTGATCTGTAAATCTAAGCAGACTCTTACTCTCCTGGTTTTAGTCAATTTCTACAGCTTCCCTAAAGCTTCCTTGGCCTTCCCACCTTCTCTTTGGAGCAGAGGTAATGGATTGGGTTCCACTACCTTCTTATTTCCTCTGTTTCTCAGAAGGGAGGGTAAGACCTATTTTTACAACAGAGCATTAGAAGGGTAAACACTGCACAAGTAGCTATCTTTCCTTGCATCTCTGTTAAAATAAGGACCTTGGCAGTATTAAACACTAACAAACTCGGTGTCTCAGCTGCCCAAGAAGGTCATCTAATACATTTCTCATTTAAATAGCAAAACACTATGGGTTTAAGATGCTTCAGTTGCTACACAAATATTTAATATCCATTCCCTAACTGAAAGGGAAAAAAACCCCCACCTTAAAGAACTGTATCTGGAGATAAAGCATAATCTAGAAAAAGTCTCCTCTCTTTCCGTTAACCCTACAAAACAGCCTGGCAATGTACACACTATGAAAAGGTGCCCCTCTAAGACATGTAAGAAAACGTGTATGTGCTTGTTCTATTCTTTGCATAAAGGTATATATTGTCAGCACAAAATAAACTGAGTCTCCTTCCCAATGGCTGTCAGATTCAGACCACAGCTCTAGAGAACAGCTGCAGTGCTAATGAAACACTACAGGAGTAGCAAAAATCATGTAATTTTTCACTTTACAGAGAAAAATCAGTCAAATTACGAGGATGAAAGACTCAGAACTTGAGGTTAAACAGAACTTGGTAAATATACAATTATTCAGTGTGTCTTCATTATAAATATGGTTGCAGTCAGTGAACCCAGGCTTAGGGCACTACTTTGTTGATGAAGAGGGTATTGTAGAAAGGGGTCAGCTCAGCAGTAATGAATCTTTATTTCACCAGTGCTAAGCAAGAATTGAGATACACTACATCTAGAGGGCAGAGGTGGAAGGGGCAGTTAAGAATAAAAAAGCACAAGAGATTCCATGTGGCAACACAGGATTTCCACAAATCACACTGCTTGTGCACCTTCTGCATTAGGATGGCACATCTGCCCTTACAGAGCAACCATCCCACCAGTGAGTTAAATTCTCGCACAGCGGATCATTAAGTTTCCCTAATACCTTCTCCTATGATCAGTAACAATTCGTTCATTTGGTATAACTGCCTTAAATGACTCTTCACTAAATATTTAAACTACTTAATAAATATAGCAAGCATTAAAAATGCCCTTGGAGAGTCAGATAACCATATCTTACACATTGAAGAATAAGCAAGTTAGTTATTCAGACATAGACATGAGAAGCATATTGCGTCCATGTCAGAGCAGAGTGGGTTTGAGATCCACACACAACACAGCAATTTAACTTGCATGAGTTTATAGACAGGGAAAGATACAAAACAGTTCATAGCAACAAAGTGTTACAGGCCCTGATTACAGGAATTAAGTCTATGACACTTGGCATAGTTGTTTTCTAGTGATACCCCCTGTGTGCACAATCATTTATCTTTATGCTACAGCCATCGTATTTAGCAACAAATAAATGAATTTCTCTAACATACAGTTTGAGAAGTTTATTTTCTAGTTTGTCTAAAAGCTGTAGAAGTCTAATGTCCTAATAACTCTTAAACACCCTTTGAAATGTCTAGGACACATTCAGCAAGAGTAAAACCAGCACATTACAGCTCACTCAGAAAATTTATTTCAGCACCTTAAGTATATCGACCAAAATCTCTACATGAGCATAAGTTAGCCAAAGAAACAAGCTGTGAATTTGAAGGGGAGGGAAGCTGATCTCATCTCAAAGATGAGAGTTAATAATTCACTCTAAAGTTGCTCTCAATATTACTCAACTGCAACATTCAAACCCCAAATGTCTACCCAAGAAGAAGCATAAGGGTTTTAAACAGTAGAAAAGCAGTTTAATTCCCTCCTATTTTTCAAGCCCTAGAAAAAAACATCAATTACTTTGAAGCTTTTCCTCAAAAAATACATGGTTATCACTTTTTGAAAAGTGAAATATTAGTTTAACACTGGTCTTCACACCACTCTTTTACTTCTGCATTATGGAACATGTCCAGCATTAGAAAATTTGCAATAGGACACCAATACTTAGCAACAGCTGGACTTAAAAAACCAAACAAACCACAAATCAACAACTTTTCAAAATCAAATCTGAAGTTGGACCTGAATTATGAAGGTACCCTACCTAATACTCTATTGAACTCATTATTGAGCTAATCCAAAATAACCAGAAGTATAAGCAACAAAATCATAGATACAGTTTGTCTGTATAACACACTGTCTGCCTATGCAAGGTCCCACTATGCATAACTACTTGTGATCTTCCTAGGAGGAAAAAGTCAAAGCTACAGGTGTGAAAAAACCCAACAAAATAAAACAAACAAAAAACCCCACCCAGGCATTTTCCCAACAAGGAGATTCTTTATTTAATGGAGTGGGTAGCTTCCACTGCTCCATCTTGTGATACTAAAACTGACTGCCCTTTCAGTAACTTGGAAAGTCACAGCCTTCATGGCCAAAAAGGCTGATGCACAGACCTACTTGCCTGTGAGTGGGTGCATATCTGTTCTTAGAGAGAAATGTCTCTCGGGGTATTCAAATACACAAAATATCAAGCTGCACCTACAAACCAATAAGCAGACCATTGCTATTAGATTTTATTTACAAGGTAAATAACCATAACCTCATCAAACAGGTAAGATCATAGGAAAACATTGATAATATTTACTTTATGAAATAAGCAAACAATCCACACAAGATGCTTTAAGAAGAATACCTTAAGAATGAGTACTGTTTATTACCACACAGCTTTCATCAGCTACTTCAGTCTGAGGAAACCTTGGTCATAGTTCTCACTGTCCGAGAAGCAGGTAACAGAAATAAAAACTGGTGCATCGCAGGACCAAGCCTGGAGCACAGAGCTGTCAGGTAGACTCTGGCTCTCTGATGGAGAGTGCACACACAGTCAGTGCCCACAGACTTCTCGGGCTGTCATCAGGACAGCCTTAGAATTTCCTTTCAGGCTGTTTTGGTTTTTTTACTTTTGGGTAAGTTTTTTTGTTGGGGGGTTTGTGTTTGTTTTGAGGGGCTTTTTTGTAGTTGGTTTTTTTTTTGGGGGGGGGAGGGGGGCAATTGCTCTAAAGGTGGGTTGACAGAGTTGTTCTCTTTAAAAACTGTTTCTTCTTACTTACCTCAAAGTAGAAGGAGCATGCACATCTTCTTATGCATCCGACAAGATTCTAGGCTAACCTCTTAAGACCCAGGACACCAGCTGTATTCACTCCTCCCCTGTCCCTACATACATTCAGGTGCTCCTTTTTTTAGTCAGAAATTCTACTTAAGAAATAACTTTTAGTTAATAAAATGTGAGGAAGGCCCCATCATTTACAGAACAAACTTGGACAAAGCAAAAAACCCCTAGGACAGTCACTAACTGTGCTGGAAGTTAAGCACAATGAAGACAATCAACAACAGCATTTTCCAGCTAGTTTTCCCAAGAGGTGGAGCTCCCTGAGAGATGACACACTGTGCAAGCAAAAGAGATCCTACTCAGAGCTCACGTTGAGCCTGAAGACTGCATGGTGTTGTAATGAAACACATATGCTATACTGGGTCAAACTGAATTGAGGCACTAAGTCATTTTTCTATTAGCAGACGCTGGATGATAATGTCATTTAGAAACTGTTCAAAAGTATCACATGAACAAAAATGTTAGTCTGCTTCATGGATAAATAAATGGCATCTGTACGAACACCTGAAGCTCTTTTAACAACTTCAATAGAGAAAAGGGTTTGCAGTAATGGGTCTAAGGAACCTACAGCAACTTCACAACAGGATGACTGTCCCAGCATTGCTCTGCATGACTAAAAAAGCTCAGTATAATTATATATTAACTAGCAGAGATGAACTAAAGCTGTAGCTGCACAAGCTTTGTGTAACAATTCCTCAAATAGGTATTTTGAACATTACTTACATTTGTCTTCTTTGTCAAGCCTAAATAAAACATAAAAAGCTCTAGAAATTCAGCAATGCCAAATGTAGTCTGTGAAAGTCTAAATATTTTTAATTCTTATTAACTCAACAGAAAATCATAATAACAACATATTTGGCAGTACCTGTTAAAGCAGCAGGAGCAAGGCTGCACACACCCCAGGGTCAGGAAATCCAGGAGACAGAGAAGACAACAGCACTCAAAAGAAGAGAGCAGAGCAGGTTAGAGATAGCAACTAAGGTCAGCCATACCTCAGAGATCTTAAAAAAAGTCTTCTTTTTTTAAGCCACTAACAAGGCACCAAAGTAAGGAAAACAAGGCACATCAAGAAAGGATTTTGCCTCTTGATTTGAGCTTAAATAGGAGTTCCAAGCCCGTGGGTGGAGAGTATGGGGTCAGGGCAGGTGAGCCTGCTCAGGGCAATTAATGCTCCAGGTGTCCTCAGGGCCTGACAGAGTTCTGCTCAGACACAAACGATCAAATTAATCTCAGCTGGCCTTTGAGTGAGTCCCTGCTACCAATGACTGGCTGGGGGGAACCAAAGTCAGTCACTTCAAACATATCCAAAAAATCACTATCTAGAAGTGTCTCTTCATTGACTCTAAAAGATATCTGGACAGTTAGGAGATGCATTGACACCTAAATTTTGCAGAGGTGAATCCCTCCCAATGACAAATATGCTATAAGGAGTCCTAGTCCAGCCTTAGAACAAACAAGGAAGACAGCTGGAACTTGAACTGGCTGGGAACCCACCTGTTTCTTATAAGTTTCTGTATGCTTTTAAAAGCATTTTCCTTTTTAAGGAAGCTGCTGCTTCCATAGGTCAAATACAGTGCCATAAGGAAAACCATGTGAGGTTGTTTCTGACTATAAACAACATGTTTACAGTTATTGCCCAAGAGCCTATATTTTTGAAGACCTGCAACACTGCTGAGCTGAGAGCCATTTCTTGGTGCATGGGATTTTAGCAAGAAATTATTACAAAATGTATAATCTTGTCATTTTGTCGTGACTTGAAATGCACGGTGCGGTTCATTCATGCTAGGAAGGTGCCTTGTTTTGGACTGAACAAAATTGTGGTTGTTTAAGAGCTAGAAATAGCCGTAAATTGTGATCATCTAAATGGGAGTATCATTTCATAAAATGCTTTTTATGTGAACCCTTTTTCACAATCCAGTAAGGTAAGTTGTTATGGCCACTGTATATTTTCAGCAGTTGTACCTCTAACTTAAAAATAATGGTGCTGTATCGACCACAAGATAACCCTTCTTCATTATGAGTAACATCAGAGAATATATCTTTCACATGTTTTTGCTTTGTTCAACAGTTTTTGGTGTGCCTGACCTTATTCTAATATTAATGTTAAGCAGAATTAATTAAAGCCACAGGCTTTTTTTTTTTCTTACTGCAACACATTTTGCCTAAAAAATAATGTATCACTCCCTGATTAATTTTTCATTACTTAAATTATTACCTGTTCCCCATGGTTGTCATTATTCCATATTCTTTTTTTATGTGGCACTATTTTTTCAAGTATAAATTTGAATCTGCTTTACTAACATGAACAGCTGTTAGGCTTATATAGCCGAGGCAGGGCTCCCAGCAGCCTTTGAGCTGAAAGTTTGGCACGGAGATCAAAAGGCTATGGCTTTACGGCAAGATCATTCTGCACACTAAAGTGCATGTTGTGGGGTAGAGGGAGACATTTGGAGCCTGCTGGACCAAAAAGCCAACATTCCAGTGATGTTCACTCTCCTTCTTAAGTTCTCTAGACTTTTCAGGTTCACATATCAAGGAGGAGTTATTTTAAAATAAGCAGAACAAAATAAGACATTTATCCAGGTTGGATGAGGCTCTGAGCAGCCTGGTCTAGTGGAAGGTATCCCTACTCATGGCAGGGGGGTTGGAATTAGATGATCTTTAAGATCCCTTCCAACCTGTACCATTCTGTGATTCTATGATTCTATATACAGTAGCTGGTACTGACATTGGCCATGAGTTTGAAACCCCTCATCCAGTTGAAGCCACAGCCTCTAGTTCCTTTGTGGCCCTGCTTTTCCTGCTACCCACAAAAAAAAATTGTTACCCCTCCATTGTATTTAAAATTGTTCCACCTCAATCACTGAAGTCAGCTACATTTACCTCATACATGTATATAATTGTGCCATACCTATCCCACAACCATATCAGTCACGAGCTGGTAGCTCGTGTCGTCATGCGTACTGACTAGCTCTTTTCATATACTTGAACAATACTTGGTTTGCAATGTTAGTGCAACTGGGCTGTTCTAGCAGAACAAGCCATACAAATCACATAGGAAGAGTCACAGCTGTTAATACAACCACAGGTATAAAAGGGGAGTAAGGAGACGAGATTTCAAGATATTCTTCAGGTCCTCTAGCCCCAAGGATTTTTCAGGCTTCAGAGCAGCTCAGATCACATGTGTTTGATCACATTTGTATATGTACTCATGTGTCTCAAGTTGCAATAGCCTGTGTTTCCACATGTACTATTCCTATTGTAGGGCATTGCTTAGATTTGTGAAAACAAGGTA
The DNA here is from genome assembly GCF_000700745.2 of Antrostomus carolinensis. NCBI lineage: Eukaryota > Metazoa > Chordata > Aves > Caprimulgiformes > Caprimulgidae > Antrostomus > Antrostomus carolinensis. Next base: position 101,282 of record NW_010321291.1, read on the forward strand.
TGCCACAGATTATGGGACATATGGAAACCATGCATGGATGTTGTGTGAATGGTTTCCGGCTGGTTTCATCACTTTCCTATAAAGGCTTTAATTGTGCCCGAATCGCATGTGTTTGTAGAGTTTAAACAGCTGCAGTGAGGCAGGGAAAGACTTTCAGTGACTCTCCTCATGAGTCTGTGTATGTGAATACTGGAAAAACGGGAATTCAGAGAATGACCCTCTGAATTCTGGGGACAATTGTAGAATTCCTCATAACTAATTACAGCAATTTTATGTAGTTCTATGTTAAAAGAGATATAATGAGATTAGATAACTATGTGTCAAGAAATTATGAAGGACAACATTGGTTCACAGAGTAGACTGGATGAAACTGAGCTAGCATTGGTTTACAAAAACTGAAAGGAAATATATAATGGGAAAAACATTTCCCTAATCCTAAAATCTTTGTGAAGTACCAGTATTGGCTCTAACCTGACACAATTCCCTGCTAGCTCTTTGCCAGATCTTCTCTGGTGTGATTTATTCATGCTTGCTGCGTCGTTTCACCCAGAACCTAACTCTTTGCCTGCCAGTAAAACTTGCACTGATTTCTGCAGCGTAGGCTCTAGTCTATCAAACTTCCACCAGATAGCAATGTCTGCTGGACACTCTGACCACGATGTTTAATAGGGAAAAGCTCAGTATTCAGCTATCTGTTTCTGAACCTATGCTTTCCTTCTGCTTGCTAGTGTTACCCTCATTTTTGCATCATTGACACAGGACATTGATGTTCCCTGACAATTCACGAAAAGCATCAGACAAACTAACAAAGCTGGAAGTGCAATAGTGAAAAAATTATTAAAAACCTGCTTGTTTTTCCAGGCTTTTGTGGCAAGCTTGAAATCCTTATATAGTCCTCTACCAGTTCTTCCCTAGATTATCTGTAGCATGGCTAATATGTTTGAAATGAAAATGCAGGGAGAGAAGGAGAGTGTGGTGGTTGATTCTTATAAGCAAAAAGGTCTGGAGTCAGAAGTGAAGCAGTTAAAGTAGCAGCAGCATGTTTACTAAGCCATTTGAAGTTGATAGCCCACACGGCCTGGCTTTTTTCTCTATCTTCGTAAACCGCAGTGAATTGATGGAATGACCTGGACTTGATCTTCAGGGCAATATGTCTGATGGCACCGCTGGATTGATAAATTGATTCAAAACTATTACCATGGTGAAAAAGCAATAAGGTCATAAAAATTGCATCAGCTGGCTAAGTAAATCCTGGCATTTCATGACAAGTAATGCAGAAGAATCGCAAGAGGATCTGGGCATGAGGCTGAATGAGTGAGCGAGAAATGACTTTGAAGAGCTCATCATCTCCGATCTATTCTTCCTGCCAGCGATTCATGCCTTCGCATAGTGCCACTTCATTATGGGGAAATAACTGTACACTTCTAGCATATTCCTGGCCGTCCCTGGCGGCCCCTGGAGGACCCTTAGCTGGTTAATACCTCATCATGGGCTTCATTGAACACTTTAATCTGCACTTGTGTGATCAATAGAATCCTGGTGTAAATTAAAAGGACAATTTCATGTAATCAAGCCTGTTAATGCTCATTTTGAAAACCATTATTTGTGGAAGGCATTTAGGAGAAAATTACAAAGCGACAGGCTGATGCACTCGGAGCCGATTCCAAAGAAGGTCTTTTTTGTGACTCAGTGTGTGTGGATGGTGGGGGCCATCAGTAAATGTATTGCTGTGCTGGGTGGGGGGGAAGAGGGCAGGAGGAGAACAGAAGGGTAGTAAGAGAAGCAGTCCAGCA
>NW_010321291.1:103090-134657 GCF_000700745.2 Antrostomus carolinensis
AGCAGGAATATGCGTCTGCCTGTTTGCCTTCATGCGGGGAAGAAAATGAAATTTTCCAGTATTCTATTTCTGTGGCAAATTCAATTACTGTGGGGACTTGTTCAAAGCGGTGTAACTTCCAAGAGGCAGAAATTGAAAACCTGGCAGCTAATGAAATGGCAAATCACTAGTAAGTTCAGACAGGGGCTGTCAGTCAGATCAAAAACCTAGAGAGAAGCAGCCGCTTCCTTCTAGTTTTCAACAGGCAGCCTTTCCCCCCATAACACACATACAGACATACAGGCTCCTTTAAAAAGCAAAACAAAACTTTCTAGGGCACCACTGTCCTACTTATCCTGAAATGAAAATAATCATCAGTGTCATATGCTGCTTATTCCGAAGGCTGCATAAGCCTGCTCCATCCAGGAATGCAAATCCTGCTCCGACTGGATACCTGAACTTGGTTTGAAGCAGATGAATGAGGATCACACCTGCCCAAAGCACTAAGCTCTAGTAGTTACAGTCTGCACACCTGTGTCTGTAGCACTGCAACCTCCCATGCTTCCTGTCATTCAGAAGCTGACAATTTTACACCTTTGGGGAATAGAGAGATGGGAAAACCACAGAATACTCTTCAACTATTTCAAAACATACTGCATGACCTCAGCTGGCCAGTGCTGCCTGAAAGATAGATGTCACTTGTCTAATGTCTATTGAAGACATCAACCTACTACTTTGCCTTCTCTACATCTGTGACCAAATTACACTTTGAGGATGAAGTTCCCTGTAGGGACACAGCCTAGGCCCCCTAGGCCCTCATTCATCTGCTTTAAATGCTTCTTGCTCACACCCCCTGTACAGAGAATCATACCCACTATTAAGATCTTCACCCTTCTGAGAAATCCTGTCCCTCTTCCTTTTTCTCTTGATTCTGGAACAGACCAGACTCTTTGCTGGTTTGTTCTTTTCATCTAGGTGAGCTTCCCCACTGAGCTTCATCAACTGTAACAGCAGAAGATGCTGTCAGGAACTCCAGTTTGAACTCAATTCCAAAAATACAACTAGTTCACAGTGGAAACTAGAAACTCACCAGCCTTCCAAGGTGTACTTCTGTGCAGTCCTTTTAGAAATCCCTCCTTACCCATATCAGTTGTTTCCTCAACAAGACATGTATTTATCTCCAGTTATTCATACTTCTGCTCTCTGTAAATAGCCATTCAATAATTCCCCAACATCTTCTGAACTAAGATGTTGAACTGAATGTTATACATTTGGCTTAATATCAGATGGCCAGTCGTAGTGCCATCAAAGGTGAACAGGCGGTCTAAATTCAAGGTAAACAGGCTGCAGCATACAAAATTTGCAAGCACAAGGAAATACACTTATCTTTTTACTTCTGGAACAGGATTTTATGGATTTATACCAATATAAGTGAGAAAAACTAGTAAACAAAGAGCCCTTGTCCTTCAAAAAGCCCTTGCCCTTACCTCCCTTTCTCATATGGTAAAGGCAATAAATCATCTGACCTGTTTCTGGTATAGATTGATCTTAATGTCAAGACAGGAGCAAGCACCACCTCTCTCCTTTGGTCACTGTTGATGGTGAGCGCCATTTGGGTTCTTCCATAGGAAAGATGCTTGTAAACACATCAGCCATGTGCTGTACTAATTTTTTGCGTGTCTTTTTGTGCCACCACTTTTCTCTATGAAGACATTTAAACTTCAGACATCTTCGTTGCCATCCAAGCTATTTGGTTCAATTGCCTTGGTTTTATTTCTCTTCTGGAAGGGAGTAACTTAATAAAAATAAAAGATGGATGAAAAATGGGTGAAAGAGGTGTGGGGGGAGTTTACTTAAATATACATGTAAATATGTTTATTTCTATATAGCCAGATTTCTCAGAGACCTATAACAGGTTGGTTGCACACAAAAGGAAACAGTGAATAGTGTGTAGAAGGCTTACTTTATTCATGCTTTCTTTTTCCATCTGAGACAGCCCAGAAAGCCATGAAAAGACAAGCTAATTTATCTAGGAATCACTGGGAACGTGCTAAAGTGCTGAAGATTAACCAGGAGACAGAAGTAAGCAACCCTTACAAAAACTCTGAAGGAGAGAAAGCCAGTAGGAAGGACACTAATAATGTAGTGCTTCTGCTACTTATTTTTATCTTATGATCTATTTTGGAATGAAGACCTTTTCACTCCTCCAAAACCAAGAAAGTAAGAGCACTAAGTCTTGGTTAACAAGGCTGATCAGCAGAAGATATCCTGTGAACTTGACAGAAGTTTTTCATTGTCTGTGAAAATTTGTGCTGGCTGTGCAGACAGAAGTTCAAGTTCAGCATATTTATTTTGAGAAGGACTACAGAAAATGAAAGGAAGTGGGAACGACATGAGTGAAGAGAGTAGAATTTGACCCTTTTCTAAATGTTGTGGTGGTTTCACTTGGTTAGCACTAGAAAAGGAATTCTTCAAACTGATTTGGAAGCAAAGATGTCTTGTGCTAATGAGAATTTATATTTCAACTTTAGAAGTTTCACTAGAAGTTGCCTAAGAAAGTAATACAACCTTGATTTTCCATTTTCCTGCACAGTTGTAAGACACAAGAAACAAACTGGGTATGAAATACTACACAGTCAACATACATTTGATTTGAACAGTAATAAGCCCTACATTCCCTACTTCAAGTCAATTAAATTGCACATCCAATTTTGTGAATAAGAACTTTTCCCGGATTTAAGAATAGCAGGATCTTGATGCTGACATACAAAACCTTTTGTAGAATTAAAGGAAAAGCTTATCCCTTATTTACATATATGTAAATCATATCTCAAATCAGTGCACAAATCCTAGAACAAAAAAGGAGACACCAGGATGATATTCCAGCCTTACATTCTCCATTTAAATTTTAAATATATTAATATTTTAAAAGACTTTTCAAGTGTGACTGCCACACAAGTAATTTTGAGCCTAGTTCTTTCTTGTATTAAAGCTTGCACCATACTTTTGTCTAGAAATATTATTTTTGGTTATGACTATTAATTGTTTCCCAAAGAAACAAAACTTGCAGTCATGCTATCTATCTGTCTTGATGACATTCCCCAATAACTTTTCAACCCAAGAACACATTCTGACCAACTCCAATGGGCAGTTAGAGCTCTCCACAGTATAGAATTCCTGCAGCCTTAAGAAAATGGGTGGCCAGAGAGGAGAGAGAGAGCGAGCGAGTCTCTGTTAGTGCCCCAGTAGAGATCAAAGCTGCAATATAAACTCACCATCAGGGACACAAATGTTCTTGGACTCCTTTCAGAGACTCCACACAGAAGCACATTCTTGAGAGACAGACCCACAGAGAGCCAGACTTTATCAGCTCCTCTGTTGAAGGAACTGCTTGTTCCACCCCTGCAGTTCTGACAGTAGTAACCCTAAGTGACTTTTACACCCAAAGAATTTTAGTTACAGAAAACAGGTGAGGAGGTGGAGGGATCAAACCACTTTTACTTGGAAGTGATGTAACGCTAGGGTGGTTCCCACTGCACTGGTGGTGAGCCCATTTGCATTACAAGGCATGTATACACTGTGGCTGGTGTTAAGGAGCTGAAAAAATAAAATTCAGAATAATCCAACAGAAAGATTCACCGTGTGCATGCTGGCTTCCTGGCTATATTCTAGCAGAAGCTACCTGATCATATTAATACCATATTCCACCCAATTGATCTAAGTATTAGGTGCCAACAACCTCAATGGCAAGCACAGTGCCATCAGGGTCACTGCAGAACTGCCTTTGTCCAAGGTAGTTTCGCACAGGATCATTGTAAGCATCCATTGCATTGCACAAAATTTGTGATGTAGAAACAAATGTGGGGTTTTTTTCCCCCTACAGTCACAGGGATGGTTTTGAAACCAGCTCCACCCAAGCTGACTCTGAGTTTTCATCAGAAATTTGCTGAAATCAGCAGAGCTCTGCCTAGTAGGATGGCATTTCAGCTTGGACTGCAAGACTGGAGCTGAAACTCATGTAAAGAATGAGAGAAAAATAGTGACTCCTAAAACATGTGATTAAGTCTAAGCTTTTACTGGATAATAAATTATTTGCTAAAACTCTAAGATGAACTGGAGCCTTATCATGATTTTACTGTTAATTTAATCATTCTGGAGTTCTTGATGTTAAGTTAATTAATTGTTGTTGGCATAATTATAAAATATCTTCAGTTTTATAATGGGTATAAAGTTTTGAAATAGATATTAAAGATACCTCAGATTTTTAATAGTTTTTCCTTAACCTTTAAGGTATTCAGCTTTGTGTGGTCAATGAAGTCAATGTAAGCTTTTTTCTATTATATAGAGGACGTTACCTGAGATATTATTTACCAAGCAACTGCTTGGGTAATGTTTTGTGTTCTCACTTTTCCCTATTTGTCCCTCTGTAATGCTTCCATACTGCACATACTTCTATTGTAAATAATCCCATTGTGACACTCGGCAGATATACCAAGAATGGTCTCCATTTACTCCATTCTCCCCTTTTTCATTTTGTGTAGATTAACCTTTCATAGAAGCTTCAGGACAACTGCCACTCAGTGGTTCAGGAGATACAGTGGTCTCGTTCCAAACACATGCCACAGCATTGTCGAAATAGGCTACTGAAATCTGACAGAGATGATATAAACCCTTACTCCAATAACACCTACAGGCTAGAGGAATCATGCTAGAATAAAAGAGAATAAAACCGCTGTTGATCTTGCCTCTGTGGTCATTACAACCCACCTCAGCATAGCATACAACCTTGCTATTCTATTCAATATGCCCTCTATCTTGCTGGGAAGGCAAAGGCAGCCAGCTGCATCACCCGGGGTTTCTCTTTCTCAAACTGTTGCAACAGTGCCTTACGGGAAAGTAGTCCAATTGGCTTCCAGGACTTGGTAACAGCTCAGTAGTGGCTAGACAGCCTGAATGTCTCTCTCTCAGTGTTTTCTATGAGATGCCACTTTATTCTTGCTGTGGTTGCACCAACACCTGGAGGATGTCCTCAAAAGCCAATAATTATAGATGGGCCTCCCAAAAAATCCCCAACATCTATACCTTGCAATGAGCACACTGGGGTTCAGAGGCATTCTTCCCCCTTTCCTTCCACAAACCATGATGTTACAGTAAATATTTCCCCATGTGCAGATTTTTCTCCCTAACCATCTCAGAGCATTGTCAACATCCAGCTTTATTGGGAAGCACTCCACAACTATTTGGGAACCAAGCTTTGCTTCTGGAAATCTTGCCACTGTAATGCCACACATCCTTTCAATGAATTGCTCTTCAAGGAGAAGAGGAAGCTGAAAGGTTTCTAAAAACCATGAAATCATATTGCGTACTAAGAAACCTGGAGACAGGAGTAGAACATTATTTAATGGGACCACAAGCTCAAAGAAATACTGATTTATTCATGGTAAGTGAGAAATTATAGCAACCAGTGATTCTGCGGGTTGGTTTATCTGCTTTTCCTTTTCCTATCAGTGACCAGAATGTCAGATAAAAATAATTCTCAAGACATTCCTCACCACCCTGCACCTTCCAGACAATAAATCACATCTTTGGGATCCCTTCTCAAAAAATATACTGTTCTAGGAATAAAGTCTCCCTTTTGTGATCCCTGAGAGCTACATTCAGAGCTCATCTTCTCCCTCAAGGTTTCCAGTAATCCATAATCTCGCTGCTTAATTGAAGAGTAATGAAGATATCCATGCTTAGCATTTCCCCCAAGACTGTTGACTGCTACAGTCAAGCTTTTTCCCAGACACGTAAAGAATGCTTAAAAGTGCTCACATCCCTTGGGTGTTGCCAGGGAGCTTTGTTTACTGTCTGTCCCGGAAATAACTATAGTCAGAGGTGGCTGCAGAATCTAAAGACCTGGGTGGTACTTAACTTGACTATAAAAAAAAATTATTTATCCATCCTTCCTTCAGACCAACAGGGAATGATTTAAGTCTCAGCTCAACTTATGAGCTGAAAAAAAAATCACATTTTATACAAACATATGAGAGAGAGCAATGAACACAGCTCATTGCTAGTTTTTCACAGGGCTTCGTACAAGATGTCTCTGCACTTCTCACCCAGAACTTAACGCTGCCATGCAAGAGAGTCCACCCAGATTTCTCACCCGTTCCTTTTGCTCAGCTTTATTTTCAAGCTTCAAGCATGGTGAAGGATGTCCTTAGATAAGTCCCTTTGACCATAAGCTCAAGGCTGTCCCTTATAGCTGTGTTCATACTACGTATCAAGGAAGTGTGGCACATTTTGAGTCTGATTGCCTCTCACCCATGATTAGTTTGTCTTATGGCAAGTGCATTATACCCATGAGTGTCACCTTTCAGGCTTCTCACACCAATACAAATTGCTATGCTGTTGTTTCTTGCAACACTTAAAATAATTTTGAACAGAGGTCATCTTTTTACTGAAAAGCAAAAAGCAAAGAGAGACTTTCCTGTTCCCATTTTTCCCTGAGCTTGCCAAGCCTTAGGCCCACTTTTTGGTAAGTGTATTAACCATCTTATCTGTTCAAGGGAAACACCAGCAGTGGCATCTTTTTAATAACACTGTTCCCCCCACACACTGAAATACATTACAAATTGATTTTAAGTAGATCATCTCTCTAAGACTGATGCTGTTTTCTTTCACTGCCCAGACAGGAAAGAGTCCATTCTAGGTCACAAAAAAAAAACCCAACACAAACCCAAACAAAAAAACCCCAAAACCTTCCATCAAATCCCTTTTTTTTTTACCTACAGCTACAGAATATTCTCAAGATCACAATTAGTAATTAGAGATCTGAGGTACTTTCCTTTTATCCATGCATACTCTTGTCTCCATCCATGAGTGAGAACAAAGTCACAAGATTCCACCAGTGCATTGATGAGGCTGTGAAAAGCTGTGTTCTTTGTTGAAAGTTGGTGAGACTGGCTTTTCCAACAATGAAAGAGATACATTGTATCCTTTGCATGCTTAAGGATAATTAAAAGTGGATAAAAAAATACTATCAAACCAATTTTATCATTGCAGAAAATAGTATCACATGGATGAATCAATAAGCCTCACAAGTTGGGGTTGTTCAGCCTAAGGAGGCTCAACTGGATGTGGGACCTAACAGCCATAAAATACATTAAAATTTTGATGCAAACAGGAAAGGAACAACTTGTTCTCCATATTCACAGTGGGTAAGTCATGAAAGAATGGCCATAAGCTGCAGGGAGAGAAAAAGGTTAGACATGAAAAAGCTTTCTAATGGGAAGGATGATAAAGCCCTCCAATAGATCACCTGGACAGGCTGCGAAGCCTCTGGAAAGGGACATCTGACAGGAATGACAGAAGTATCGCTGAGCCTGCTTGGGGCAGAGGAATGCACAAGACTGCTCTCAGTGATCCCTTCTGCCCTGTTTTTCTACAGTTTCTGTGGACAGTTCAGGAATGCAGCTGGGGTAAAAATCATGGCAGTGAACAGAGAAAATCCTCCACTTCCTTCAGCGAAGAAATCTGCAGGTGCACTTGTGTCCAAGTGCTCTGTGCCTGTTTTGTGTAGAGGAATGACGCTATGAATAAAGTCTAGCAAGGCCTAACAATGTTGTTATCTTAAAGTTGAGAGAGAGAAAAAGCCTTTCAAATTTGGATGCCCCCTAGTTTATTTCAAATATTCTACTGGAAACTGTATAACTACTTAGCAAAGACAACCTCTGCTTACAACCTATGCAGAAAAAGACAAGTGGGGAATGGATACACATCAGGACGACTGGATATACCCTGGGACATAGTCAGCTTGGTGAACGCCCCAGTTTCTTTTCAGTAGGCTATGTTCAGAGGAAGAGGACTGTAGAGGTTTGTTCACCAGAGGAAGTAACCTTTGCTATTTAACCTGTTCTGTGCACCATATTGGATGTTGTGACACATCTGCCTCATGGACAGCTCTACAGGAGCTTTGCTGTTTTTTCATTTGGATATTTGCTTTACATTCCAAGTTCCAAGGCCATGGCAGAGCTATTAGCCCTCAGAAGTGCCAGCAGGGCAAAGGTAACATTAGTTTAGATTGACAAGCAGCCATTTATAGTTTTCACTCACAATCACTGCACAACCACTTGCTCAGGTGTACACACTTATTGTCTGGGTTGTAAATAGCTCAGTGAAAGGACTGTCTCTAACTGTCTCTAGCCTTGTATTTGTACAGCACCCAGCACAACACTGCTGAGACCATAACTAGCTTCTCCATGATCATCTGTAATAGGAATGTGAAATACCAAGCTAAGCAAAGAAGCAAGCTTTTAAAGGAAACCTATGTGACTGCCAGAAGCTGTAATTTGATAGTATAAGCATTTAATGCTCTGTACATTTAATTACACTTAAGAGTCAATGTTTCCTGAGGCAAATCACTGGCAAAAGAAGCTTGGGGATCCATATGAATCATAGAATCACAGAATCATAGAATGGTTTGGGTTGGAAGGGACCTTAAAGATCATCCAGTTCCAATCCCCCTGCCATCAGCAGGGACATCTTCCACTAGACCAGGTTGCTCAAAGCCTCGTCCAGCCTGGCCTTGAACACTTCCAGGGAGGGGGCATCCACAGCTTCTCTGGGCAACCTGTTCCAGTGTCTGACCACCCTCACAGTGAAGAACTTCTTTTTAGAGCTGAGTCAAAGAAACAAGTCAGGCAAAAAAAAAATCTCTACAGGAAATGTTTATTAAAACCTCTTTGAGGAGACTGAAGGGCTCATTTTATGAGGCTCTTCCAGCTCAATGTTCAGAAGAGAAGCAAATTTTTAAAATGCTAAGTAGGCAGAGTTGTCCATTTGACTACTTGGTTCAAGAAAGTTCAGAGGTTAGACTTGTGATGCACTAGGTTGAGGCTATCACAGAAATCATGAGAAATGTGATTTCCAATGTCCTGACCTGGATGTTAGCATATTTTTTTATGAATATTATGGGGTACTTTGCCTACTACATAATTGATTTTCCAGTAAAGCTTGGACTCCTTTCTGATTCCAATAGAAATCTGAAAACCATTTTTTTCATTATTATACTCCAGCACTGGGGCAGGGAAGGACGGGGGGTAGCAGATTGTGAAAATTCAGCAGCGTTGCAGATAATAGTTTAGTAGCTCTGAGGATAACCTGTTGAATTCTTTGTGTGCATGTGCGCACACTCATATATACATAAACAAGTACATCTGCAGATCCCTAAAGGTCTTTGAAAGCACAATAATATGTAAGCAACTAAATGTGGCCCCAGTACTTATTCAAATATTCAAAGACATTGGAGTAAGACCTGGTAAAAACTCACAGCTGGTACTTTTTTTCTGTTCTGTATATGTTAGGTTTTTCCCTTCATCCTCTCACCTTCAGCACAAATATTTTTTCAGTTTTCAGAATCGTTCTGCACAAAGTTATTTTTTTATTTCTCCCAAGTTTTAAGCTAAATTCAACCCAAACTATCAAAGCCTACTAACAGGGAAAAAAAAAATCAAGGAACTTTGGTATATTTATTTACTTTTGAAAAACAGGAAAGATGTAATTTGGAAAAATATCTCAGGGCACACAACAGAGGAAGCTAGTGTGTACAATCCAACATATATAACAAATGCCACATACGGTATATAGCATATCACCCACTTGTAATTAGATCATCTACCATATGGAAAGTTTCCCATATAATATACACCATAACTTAGGTCACACTGACAGTAAAACTCTATCTCTTCTCCTACTTGATATATTCAGGCTGCAGAATTTGTTATTTCAAGAGTGCTTTTGCCCAAGGCATTAATATGTCTATTCACCCTGCTGCCCTTTCAGGGAAGCTGCCTTCTCCAGGCACTCAGAGACAACTTAAGACCACCTGCCAAACCAAAGGAAGGTGCTAGGTGTGATGTCAGCCTGCAAGTTGTTGGATTTCCTTGCAAAGAGTCATCAAGAACCAACTGGCCACCTTCTGGTCTCACATATATGTTCCTCTACTCACACAAGCCCACATTATTGTTTCTTTGACAGTATCTACATGTGCAAGACTGCCTGTTTCTAGTAAAAGGACACAGTGCTGGACAAGGAAGTAGCCCTCAGTGCTCAATGAAGGCTTGTTGCCACTGCTAGTAGTACACCATTGGCATGATGGAAGCTATGTGGCACACAGATGAAATGCAGCTGGTTTGCATTCTTATTCCTTCAAGAGTGGGTCCAAGTACTACAACAATTAAAATGCAGCCTGCAGGAAGTAAACAACAACCACTAACACTAAAACTGCCATAGGGGTACACAACAACAAATCAAGACACCTTCCCTATTCATTAGCCTGATCAGCCCTCAGGCTGACCCACCCATGTTAACTGACGCTCTTTTCCAGGATAGTCCGCTTTAAAACTATCCCCCAATGTAAAAGGCCACAACCATTTCAACTCCTTTCCCCTGCATAATAATTTACTTTGCAATCATGCTTTCCTCCAAAAGATCACAAAGTACATGGGAAAAAACGACTGCATGAAGAGCAGTCTCTCTCTCTTCTCCCCCATGGAGAAGGCGGGAAGAATGGACCAAGCGCATCAGTGCATCTACAGGCTTACCAGAGCCCCGTTTCTAAAAAGGTTCATCATATTCCAGCAGCGATGGCTTTGACTGCTTTAATTCAGCAGTACGTGTCCAGGGGCTAAGGCCGCCTTGTCACTGATACACTTGACTGGCAGGCATAGATCTTCCCTGTCAAAATACCTAAGTGTTTAAGTAATGACTAGTGCCACTTGAGTGGAAAAAACTAGGCGAGCTGTCAATACAATGGGTGTCAGAAGCACATTGTTACTCATCCTAATCACAGTAATTGTACACAGGGACAGGCAGGGAAGAAAAGGAAATGAATGCCTATCTGCTGGCAACAATGCAACTTCATTTAACCTTAACAGACCAGGCATTGATATCATTTCTTCCTGGCACTCTCTGCGATCCTGATGTCAAAACAGCTTCTCATTTGCAATGTATGACAATTTCCTCACATCTGAAAAGACACTGCTGCAAGTCAATAGACTATAAATTGCACTTGGAAATGGATCATCTTAACTAAAGCCTGCCTGCTTTCCCCAGGAGGCCCAAGCCCACTCCCCCCTCCTTTTAATAATTTGTATGTTTAGGTGTTCGGTCAATTTACTTTACACTTGTAATGTCTTATAGCCAAGACCATCAATCAGATTCGGTGTGACAAAAATATCCTGCTACGATATTACAGGTTATTAAAGGGATGATGGGAGAAGGCTGCATGCATTTACTGGGCCCCTTTTTTCTCATCTCAGGAAACCTGTCACAGACCTAAGCTGGTGATTCATCTTCTCTTCACTATCAACAGGTAGCAGCCAAGAGTGGACTTTGATGAGCTGCTTTCACTACTCTTTTCTCCCCACCCTTTATCCTCCTGGAATTGCCCCCCCACCCCTCGCATCCCATTTTTCCCCACTCCTGGGAGAATGCATGGCCCAATTGCTGTTGTGAATCAGGCCAATTGGGTAATTAGCTCACAGGTCCCATAGAGGCCAGGGAAGGGTCCCAGGACAGTTCAGAGTCCATTGAAAGGCTTTCAGGAAGGGGCCCAGCAGAGCCTGGAGCACTGTATTTTTTCAGGGAGATAGATTTACCCTGCAAACACTTTGCACAAAGCTCTGAAACAAATGTTGAGGAAATGCTACCAATTTGATACTCTTCTTAAAGATTTTTAAAGGAAAAATAAGTTGAGATGTATAATATTCTTACACCTGATTAAATATATCAATACTTTTACTTATTAGGACTCACGTCACTTTGAGCTTTACAGCCCAAGGCAAAGGAGGCAGGAGTGGAAGGGCAACAGCTCATTCCCTGATTTCCCAGGTTACTAACTGTCTGCGCACAGGGTGTCTATTTATGACACTGCACATCACCACCAGAGCCACATGTCAATCCCAAAATTGAAAAAGAAAGGGCTGAAATAAAGTAATAAGCACAAAGAACAACGTGAGGCCTACATGCTACCCTGGGATTTCTACAAGTGACAGCTTGGGTCAGCAAGGGTCTGAAAGGATGCAGCAGCCAGCACACAGACGCTGAAGAGGGATGTGTGATCTCTCTTCCCATGTTTAGCTCAGTGGGAGAGAGTGTCACCCTGACTGCTTGTGATATTCCATCAGTCTTAACATTTTAAGCCAAGGGTCTTATTCCAATACTGTAACATTTCCTGTCTTCCTGAGGAATAAAGATCATACTATATACCTGACCCATAACACCAGTGCAGTTCTGATACACAGAGAATCTCTGGTAAAAACAGGTCTTTCTTTATTTTCTACACTACATTTATTGTGTGCAGTGCTCACAATAAAACACATGACTGAACTGGTGAAGCTCTGCTGATGAGATGGCCCATCTGACCTGTGTACTGAAGTATGTGTATTATGTACATACAAAATATCTAATTTACAGATTGACTCAGGTCCCACCACATTTCTTCATGCTTTGCCGTATTCTGTTCCTTGCAAACACCCTCAGGTTCCCATTAACTGATCAGAGAGAAAAGCTCCATGCTACCAAAGAACAACAGGCTGTATCCAGTGAGTGACCAAACTGCAGAAATCCAAGTGAGACACACTGGTACTACTCCTCCAGCCTTATTCAGGACCTAGTCTTTAGCAGGACACTATTTAAAAAAAAACCTCTGACATCATGAGATACAATCTGGCTTAGCACCTAGGAAACACACTAGGCAATCAGAGACTACAGTCCTGTTGGGCCTTTCTGGACATGGTGTTTATTAAATGGTTGCCAGTTTCTGTGAGGGAACTGGCACAGTGATGTCCAGGATCCTTAAAATCCCACATTCCTCTCTCATATAACCTTTAAGAAGAAGTCCAACACTGCTTTTTGGAACTTAATTATATCTTGTATATAGTCAGTTATTGTTCTCTATTTTAAATTATTTAAGTCTCTTCTTTTTAAAATTAATTATCATATACAGCATTAACCCCAAAGACTTTCACTGCACTTCTGACCACTGATCCAAATGGCATCATCAGCTGCGAACATTTAATGAGGTGACACAATTACACTCAGCTGAACCTATGTCAGGAAAAGGTGGATTGTCATGGGTTGGTCTACTGGCTGTTCATCAGGTGCCTACCAATAGCAGTCACGCAGTGAAATGAATGTAAGAAAACCATGAAGCACATTTACAACGTCATTTCACCACGTTTAATCCTTTCAGTCTCAAATGGCTGTTTTACTACATGCCTATTACTCAGATTCGACCACAGATGGCATTGTCTGTGTAAGAAACAGGGCACTGGACTAGACCTTGAGGAGGATATGTTTCCTACCTGCCTGCCCTCACATCCTGTGTGCAGGTTGAAAACCAGCTAGTCAGTCTTCCCTGAAATGCAGTTTCCCACCAGTAAAAGGCAAGGAAACATTTCTTCTGGGCTATGCCGGGCTAGGAGGACTTTTAAATGGCCTAATACGGACTAAGACGATGATCACATCATTAGAAAATTTAACAGTTTACCTTCGAAGAGGTGGAACCATCAGTCTCAGAGAGGCCACTAAACAAGTAATGTATGAGTGAGCAAATGAGTTTGAGTGGCTACATACTGTAGAGGCCTTGCCACAGGGACGCTTCTCCCATCCTTTCTCCCTGGCTGGCAAATCCACTCACTAATCCAACAGTGCTTTCACATCTACATGCTTTTCTCTTTCTTCCATATTCACATCATCATCATTATTCAAAAGTGTTGTTTGATTTTGTGTTTTTTAAAAGCGCAATTTTAAGCATGGTTGGTTTTTGTATACTGTTTATTAAGAGAAAAGGTCACAGTGATTTTGTTTTGCAAGTCATTAAGGAGGATATTCATAAAGCTCAGATCCTCAGCACAAATTAATACAGCCTTCAAGTAAACCTGGGCTTTCTGGTTTGCTTTTCCTCAGCACCATTCTTTTCTGTAATTTAGGCAGCCTTACAAGAGGGCTGCAGGACAACAGCCTTATCTGGAAGGCTGAGAAGGAGGGGCATTAATTTAGTGAATGCATTTTTTTTTGAGCGGTGACAAATTTAAAAGGAGAAAAATATCATTCCCAAAATTACAGGCAAATTCACTAATTTAATATTATCTAATGTAGCAGAATTTTGACAGCAATGGCCATGATGTGAATTACTGCAAGGCATGTTGTAAGATGCTGTGATCTTTGCACAGCCAGGCCATTTTTTTTTATATTGAACTTTGAACACACTCTAGCGTCTGTCCCTGTGGAGAGATGGCCCAGGAAACAGCTAGAATATTAAGTACCCAGTTATATGTCTCCCAAAGGAGACTGCTGCTAATATTATACATTACTACAACATTGCCTGAATGGTTTATTAATGGTAGCAAAACAGAGTGAATACGACATACAATGATAATAACAATAAATGTTATTTATATGGTGCCTATCCGCAACAGCGCTCTAGAGGCCTCACAAAAATACACTTAAAATGCTAGCATTGCAGTATTTAAATGTGCCCAAAGCCTTAGCAAATAAAATAGATTTGATGTTTAAAATGTGATTTACTTATATGCAGGGCCCTTAGCAGCAAATTTACATTTTAGATGGACAGATAGACATTTCTAAAAATCACTTATGGTTGTGTTTGCCCAAGTGTTTGGAAACCAACTTAACCTCATATAAAAAGATTTTGAGCCCAAGCCATCTGCAGGTTCTTTTTTAGGACTCAGAGCAGATTACATGGAAAGAGAAGCTCCTGAAGCAACCAGTTATGTGGAATTATGTGCGTACGCAATTATAACTGCAAGGCAAATATAAATTAACTTGGTTTTAAAATGTACCTAGAGTCCAAGGCAGCCAAGATAAACCAAAACACCCCTGGAGTCTTTGATCCTCCTTTTATATTGCTGGATAAACAGTGCTGCATATTTGAGAGTCCTTCTCTACTTCCCATGTATTTCCAGCTTTGGAAACACCTTTCTCAGAACTTATTATGTGTGTTGGGATTTACCTCCTCAAGCAGCCTGCTGCTCCCTGCGCAGACAAGGCAGCGGCTGCCTCCTGGCCTCTGAGCCCAGCCCGGCTTTCCAGGAGGGGTTGGAGCTGGTTGTGCTATCTCATACCTGCAGCATCCTGGTTCTCCTTCCAGCATCCAAACCCTCTCCTCAAACATCCTGCCTCTAACCTCATGCACATAAAACATGTCTGTTTCTCAAGTGCTGGCATCAGTGTCAAAATGAACAAAGTTTAGAGGAGCAGCAGGTGCCAAAATGCAAAGCCCCCAATTTCCAGGGCTCACATCCCCTTCAGGATTACAGGATCTCTCTTTTCAATATCTATAACTTCAAAAGTTACCAGCAAAGAATGAATGCTAGAGCTGCCAGAAAGCTCTGCAGACTAGCTGGGGGAAAGCAGCTGGGCAATAGCAGACAGACTTTAAGTTAATGCATTTATTTATGGTGGGTGATGATAGCTGGGTTAAGCGACAAATTCAAACCCGGATACTCATTCTTAAATGCTGTATCTGACCAGCCAAAATCACATTCTACCATTGTGCCTGGTATGCAATTACAGAGCCATCTCCTAGTTCTTTGTTTACAGAGTGTTGCATAGCCCAGAGATACCCGACCACGTTTGAAACGTTTATTAAGAAATAGTAATAAGATTTTGACCGATACCCTATTTATCTGCTAAAAGCCTTTCCATATGCACTCTGAGAGCATCACAGCATAGCTAAAAGGAGCATGAGCTCATCCATCTACCTGAAGACTTCTCCCATTGAATATTCTGAGTCAGGAACCAAAACATCTCATGTTCCCTCACCTCATCTTCCCACACCCAATACTTTTATAATGGAAAACACTGAGTACGTAAGTAGTGTGCATGGCATAATCCAGAGGCACACTGTGCTCATCAAATGCTATTTTACAAAAGTTCATTTTTATATATGTTTATATGCAGGTGTGTCTGTGTGTATGCACACACAAGCATATTTATGTCCATGCAGTTTTCCAAAGCAACTACTGCTGTACCACAGAGAGCACACTTTGGTCCAGATTTACTGTGGAAGAGGCATAACTGCAGGGAAAATCCACTAGTTTGACCTTAATGTTACCATTGGTAAGCAATGCTAATTAGCATTTATATACTTTAAACATACTTAAGTGTATGGTTTTATTTTTCTGGAAAAAATAAAAATCTGAGATCACTTACAGGGAAAGGCCTTAGACTTCATGGAACAGAATCTGGCAAATGGGCATAACCTGAGAGTAATAAATAAATAAATAAATAAATAAATGTAACTTAGTAAAATTTCAGTGGATTGCAAGCAGCAGCAGCATTTCAAGCCACCAGAAAACTTGGCCTCAAATTCTCCATAGAAGGCATAAAAATAATTACAGTAAAACTGTTCTTAGTCCCAGGTCTTCTCTGTGACCACACAAGGATCTTCCACCATCCCTCTCCACGTAAGAAGCACAACCTTTTTCTTTAACTGTGAACAATGACAATTTATCCATTATCAAAGAACCCAGGGGAGAAAAATCATCTTGTCTTTGCATAAAACACCACTCGTTTTTATGCTTTATATAAAATAATAATGAATGTGGAAGGATCGCTAAGTTCCAAATCAATCACAGTCTTTTGATGTTATTATTAACTGCACATACTCCATTCTTGTGGTTTATGGTATCATCAGAACCCCTCAATTGATTTATACCCTGGTGATCTAGTTGTCTCTATTCATTATCCCATATTTAATTAATATATGCCTCAGAAGGAGTTGTCAAAAGACAAAGTTAATTATAGCAGAAAAAAAAAATCTAGTTGAAATCACATCATATTTTAGTTTAGTGACAGCTCCCACCAAAGACCAATTTAGCTGCTTTTGTGTGTTTTCTGCTTCTCTGAATAAATACTATCGTATTTTCCCACCCAAGTAATACAGAAGACTTGTCTCTACTATTTACAAGGAACTTTAGACTGCAAAAATGTTTCTTACATAATTAATCTTTTGCTAAATATTTGCAATTTTTGAGCTATGCTTAAAAGCCTGATCCTGAAGAATGGAGAATTTGGCAACAGATTATTAATCTTATTCTATAGGCTCAAATAGCACCCTTTATGAGGGGAAAGTGAGTATTATACAACCTGTAGGTAAATACATTAGAATTTTTATTCAACATTATTCCAGCTGTGTGAGCAACCTTTTTTGAGACGCTTTCAACGTGTTCAAACAAATTACTCCTTCTGGAGGAATGTTTGCAGAAACAGCACATTTTAAGTTCATGTTGGAAAACATTGATATAAAATGAACTTTTTAAGTCTTAAGTATAAATATTCACTGTGGGAATTTGATTCAAAGCTTTACACTCTTCCAATCAGAGGTGTGAGGCTCACATATCCAAAGAAAGCTATCCTGCTTGTCTTGACTGAGGTATATTTAAAATTATATTTGTCAGAGCCTGCTTACAAATAAAAGTGCTTTTAAGACACATTTGCAGAATTTTAGTGAGTTACTTGGAATTATTAATATATTGAGAAAATCCTATCTGTTCCCAGGTATAACTTATTAAAAGAAATAAAAAATATTAGTCATAGTAAGCTGGGGATGAATGCTGCTATGTATGTAGCACTTGCACTCTTTACGTTACATATGCTGACACAAGAAAACCATTAAGCTGATTTTTTTTATACTTGTTGCTTAGGATTCTTTTCTCCTATATCTGTGTTCATTTTGCTACTGACCTTTTACTCCAGGTCTAATAGTAAAATCTCAGGGGGATGGCAAAGTTAGAAATATAAAACTTGTCAAAAAATTATCTAAACCTATTCCACCCATTAAAAATGCCCTTATTCCATAGGCTCATACCTTCCATTACACGGAATCTTACTGCATACAGCACCCACCTAGATTCCTTTATAGAAATCCCTTTATGGGACTCCATCAGACAGCTGATGTCCCTTTACTACTAAGATTCCCAAACGTTTTAGACTGATGATTGCTGTCACCTCCCAAATTTTCTCCACTGCCAGCACTGCTGCTTAGAAATCTGTGATTATATAAACGTTATTCCAGGTTACAGGTCTGAAGATCTGTCACAGAGACCACTTATGATGACCTCACAGACTGCAGACGACCCTTTGGGAACCAGGGCTTTGATACTCAACTTCCAGCTATTCACATTTACATAGACTGCACCAACTGTAAATGAGAGACATCTATGAAATAAATGGTATTGCTGAAAAGCATTTGAGGGCACCTGTATTAAGAGGCACAACTCTGGTCTTGATTAGAGCACTGTATATATATAAAACCACTATAACACACCTATTTTATTTTCTGAAATTATTTGGGTGGATTTTTTGTCAGCAGCAGATTCTTAAACAAAGTGGAATTTCAGACTTCAGTTTTTCCCCATCAGATTTGACTACAATGTTTTTGGCTGCCATTCTACAACACCTGCATTCTGGGGTAAACTAATCCCTCCCTTGGAGTCCCAAAATTTTAAAAGCTCTTCTGAAAGCTGTTTCTGATTTGGAACCTGTAACATTAGCATCCATGACAGCCATAATGCACTGGAATGCAAAATTGAAAAATATCTATGTCTTAGTAACAATTAATAGTAACAATTAATAGCCAAACAATTAATAACAAAAATAACAATTAACAACAAAAAACTTAATGGTAACAATTAGCCCATTGAGCAGGAAAACACACTTGAGCACCCTCATTGTCCTCTGCAAGATTAACACTGCTTCATGAGCCACCTGGATGTCAGCAGCATGTCCCGAACAGGGACATGGCAATCACAGTTATGTTCTTCTCTAGAAAACGGTACTATTAACGAACTCCTGACATCTCTCAGTATAGAACATAAATATGAATAAATATACTATCACATGAAATGTTGTTTATATAACTAAAAGAAAAATATTGTTTATATAGCTAAAATAATATCATAATATAATAAATAACACAAGCATCTATACAAATACAAAGAACATTAAAAAAACCCCATAATTATCAAGCTAGACCCTATAAATATCAGAAAAGAAGGTGAATCATGAACAAGTCATTCAAAGGGGAATATACTTCTACAACACTTGAAATGTTCGACCCATTATAATTCCTAAGAGTGAGACTGACCACAGAACACCACAGTTTATAACCATTCAACCTATATAAATCTATTTATTGACTTTCAAGTTTCTATCTTAATTTTTATCCTCATTCAATAATTTTTCTCCCTGTGGTTCATTCAATGGTTTGGGATTTTCTAATACAGCTGTCTAGGCTGGCTTATTAGCATATATGAGTGAATAAAGTATTATGCCCTTTAAATTATATCTTATCTGGTACAGTATAGGGACCAGAATCAGAGAGCTTGTCTGTCAAGGTGGAGAGCAAACATTTCCCATCACCTTCTGAGAGGGGCTTCCTGCTCCAGCGACTGTATATTTAAGGACATGATATGATTTCTTTGCGGTACTCTCTTCAAGTAACGCACAAATACACGCTGGCACTCAGATACAGTGGTAATGGATACGGGCTGAGGAAAAAAGAAAAACAAACCTGTATAGGATGGAGGGTATCGATATTCTTTCATCAATACGACACTAAAAACACATTTAAAAAAGCTTCATCAGACTGCCTGTGTACATTCCTGCCACAAATCACCACTGTCCTCATGAATTTACAGGGGAACCTAGTAAGTAAATACCTCTTCTTCACTTGTATAGTAAAAATGAAAGAAAAAAAAAAAAAAAAAAGGTTGTGAAGTCTGCTTGGGAGTATATACAAACTAAATCAAAGGTATTGTTCAAAATTTACAGCAGGTCATCTCTTCTTTTTTCCTATTTCTTTTCAATATCGAATGAAGGGCTGACCAGCAAGGTCAAACTTTCCTTATTAATGAGGCATTGCTAGAGCTTTGTCTCATTAGGGCACTCAGAACTATGCATTTACTGCAATTTGCAGCACTTAATAGAGAAAGGTCAGAGTGGGTTACGTTCAATTTCCACTTGGCAGAGGGAGGAAAAATGGAAGCAATTCATTTGCACAAATTTGAATAATTCTTCTCAGTCTCCTTTTCTTTATCTATGTCTAGATAATTCCCGCATCTTAGCCCGTTCACAATCATCCCAAACCTGCCAACATCTGGCTTTCTATGAAGGCTGTAATGGAGCTGACAGATTCTATGAATCCAGGTGTCAAAATAAAGCCATTCAGCTCCCCTCCCTCCCTCTCTCACAACAGGGAATAGGAGCTGCCTCTAGTGAGCTCTTAAACTTATCATAAATGTATCAAGATTGCTGTGGGCCATGAAACAGCTGTAGACAATTAATCTTTCCACAATTCTTCAGCATAAGAATTGCTTTCCCCGCGAAGTAACATCTGCCATGCTGAGGTGATTATTCATGGGCAATGGGCGCCACCATAGTTTTATGCATAGACCCATCAGTGGCAATGAAGCAAAATTTATAGTTTTCCCTGGTTCAGTAAAAATAACATTTCAGCTGCATTAAAATGTCATCCATCAGCATTGTCCCAGAGCACAGGGCCCCATCTCATCCAGAGAAATTAAAAAGTATTCATTTTAATGGTAACTTGCGAAGCTTGCAGTGACATTGCTTTTTTCCTCCCCCTTTTTTTTTTTTTTTTGTAAGCAATATTGAGAAGGAGGAGGACTGAAGGAAAAGGTTATGTGGTGCAGCGAAGCTGAGGATTAAATGTGCTACTAGGGAGTAATGATATACCAATTACTGGGCTGCTGGTTCTTATTTATTCATAACCCCTGAACGCTTAATCAAAAATCCTTGAATCAAATTGAACAACTAAAGAAGGAAAGTTATTTCACAGGGATAATGTAATTCTTCAACTTAAAAAAAAAAATAAATAAAAGAGAGAGAGAGAGACAGAGAGAGTGCCAAATGGATATAAAGGCAAGACGTGGCTCTTGCCAGAGTGGTAGGGTTAGTCTTCTAAAACATTAGCTTAAAGGAGTAGGGAAATTTAAGCCGGAAATGTAACAGTCGTAATTTACAAGCGAGTTTCTATTATAACTCCTAGAGTAAAGCTGATTAATGTCCACTTTGGCAGCATGCTCGAGGGAGAGAAGTGTGCAAAAACTTACTGTGTGAGTTTAAAGTGTTCTGTGTTGCTCCTGCAGATTGCAACCATCGGGCTATTCAGGTAGCACCTTGCTCTAGCAAGCACCAACAAGTCAAGGACTGCTTAGGAACGTGCCAGTCACGTGAGCAAAGATAACACACTTTGGATTTAAGAGAATTTGGATACTTACATGGATGAAAGGCATTTTTCCTTGGTAAAGAACTGACTGAAACAATACACATAAGTCTGCACCTTTTGGAACTGGACCTAGACTGTACAGGCTCTATGGTCCAAAGGCAGTGAAGAGCTGTGGTGGTTCCAATT
Organism: Antrostomus carolinensis; assembly: GCF_000700745.2. Lineage (NCBI taxonomy): Eukaryota > Metazoa > Chordata > Aves > Caprimulgiformes > Caprimulgidae > Antrostomus > Antrostomus carolinensis. The sequence goes on from NW_010321291.1 coordinate 124,518, forward strand.
TGCACTTCTGAGCTACTACTAATGCTCCCAATTCATTTTAGTGTAAAAGGAACAGTGTTTAAGAGTAGGATATTAGTATGGAAAAGGTTTCAAAATCTCCAAAAGCTGAATCTAATTATGTCTACATTCAAATTTTCAGGCAAATTGAGTTGACTTAATTTCTAAAGCAAGTTAGTTCAACAGTGGTAGCAATCTGCACACACGAAGTCTTTTGGTATAAGAATTAAAAGGTATCTTACCTCTAACCTTTAAGGATGGGCTACTTACAAAGGCACATCAGCAGTGAGATAGTAGATGAAGCATGGCACTGAAAGTAGAGCTTCTCCACTAGAGCAGACTTGGCTCCAGGCAACCTGGAGCATATGTGGAACAAGTTTTGACTTATCTTACTAGGTTTACCTCAGAGTGCCCACAGACTGATTTTACAGATCAATTTTAGACTCATACCTTTACCCATTCAGTTGTTTGGGTTTTTTTGTTTGTAGGTTTTGTGGTTTGTTTTTTTTTTTCCTTTTTCCCCTATAGCATTTCTGTAGGGACAAGCTTTCCCTGAGGATTCAAATCCTCTGTTTTGTGTTTCTGTCTCTTATGATCCACCTCATTACAAAACATGAGTGCCCAAAACAGAAACTCAGGCTTGGACCTGGAGTCAGATCTCAAATCCTTCAGAAAGTTAAGTGATAGCAAAATATATGCTGCAGAGTCTGGAACAGCTCTGATTTCAATAAAACAATCATAGCAGTTAGATGGACTTTTATTACACTATCTAATTCTGAAAGTACAGCTTGCTTTAAGAAAAATACCTTCTCTCTTCTGAGAGCCTCTAAAAAAAATCCAAAGGCGCATTAAGAGACAAATTCCCAGTCTAGCACCTTTATCTGAGAAGGCAATTAATTATGGTCTAAAAGAAAAACTACATTCCCTTAAGTGAGAGGCAGGGATCTCAGGAGCTGAGTGTTGGTGAGCAACTCCAATGAGCAGCAAGCAGGCTTGTGATAAATTGTTACCTAAAATGTTTGAGTTTAGCTTCATTCTTTTCCTGTGCAGTAGGAGGACTGACTCGAGGCCCACAGCTAGGATGAAGGAGGCTTGAGCTGATCTCTAATGGAGCCTACATTTTTTCCTGTTTGCTGCAGAAAAGAAAAAAATTATGCCTCTAAGACCTATCCCCAACACAGGAACCAACAAAATAATTTTGATGGTTTGCATAAATTCTTTCAATCTCACTGCTGATTCATTGGAAAGGACAGGTTTAGCTCTTGGGTCCTGACTGACCTCACTTGAATTATGAGAGGTCTTGCCTGGAAGAAATATTACTGTTGGCAAGATCAGAAAACAGCAACAGTGCCTGCCAGGCCCTCTTGAGACTTCAAGCGATCAGCTTAAGTGGCATGCTGAAGGACACGAGACTCAAGAGCAAAGAAAATACTGAAGGGGAATTGCAAGTAACAAATCCTGCATGGATTCAGAGAGAGAAGGTAACAGCTAGCAAGAAATTATCTAAGAAATAAATTTGACTTAATGAAAAAATACAGATCGACTCATCGGTGTGGAAAGGAAAAGACATCCAGTGTTTGCTAGACTCCTTTGTTGAATGAGAAAGATGAAGTTTAAAGGAGGCAAAAGAAACCCCTATGAGAAGAAGCCAGAAAATGAAAGCAGAGGGAAAAGCTCTGGGAAAGCTGAGAAGGCGAAGTATAAAATTAGGAAAAAAAAAGAAAAAAGAAAAAGAAAGTGAAGGAGAATGACAAAGATAAAGGAGTAGCAGAGAAAGCAGGCACCTGATACAGTGAATTTCCAGCAGTCAAGGCTCCACTGTCTGCAAACTTACATTCAACTTGTAAAATTCCATCTAGGGAACACTGATTGAGATCCCTCACAGTTTCCACAAGCAATCTGAACTTTCCTGGATTCAGCCTATGCGCAGAAATAGCAACCTTTGGGTCCTGCTGCAGCTGAGAAAGCACAGTAATCCAGAGAAAGTACACACTTTGCTTTTTCATAGAGATTTCGCTTTCATCTGATCTTGGACTGCGTTCCTTAATCTTAAAAAATATGGAGTTTGGTTGATGAATATGCAGCTCTCTATGAACAGAAAAAGTCCACAGACTGTGGATGACTAGCTTTTAAAAAATACATAAACAAAAAAAAAAAAAATGCAAACCCTTCTTGTATTTTTTTTTCAGTCAGGCCAGGATAAAACAATCCAGGAACTTGAGCAAACAAAACAGTCTGCTAAATTTCATATGCTTAACTCTGGGAATGAAAAGAAAGCAACCGTTATTTGGTGTGCTATGGAGCTGCCTGCAGGCTTATATCAAACTATCTTAGTTTTAATGTAAGAATTGGGTTTCACGAGCACGAAAAATGGACTCAAGATCCATTCAGTACTGCACCTACCTCTGACGGCTACAAGTAGCAGACTGCCCAGGAAACTGCATAAGATCAAGATGGAGCGTTTGTTCTCCGCGGTGTTATTCCCAGTTTCCAGCAATGAATGTTTCAGGGATCTCCTGAGCCAGAGGCTGCCTCTTCCACATCACTTGTAATATCCTATCCTCCTTAACGGTGTAATTGTGCTTTTGATCAACTAACAGTTTTGAGCAACTCTAGAGAGCTGCCCTTAACTCAGTGCCATCTCTACCCCTTCCCACTACCTCTTGTCTCCGGAGAAGGGCATTTAGATGTTGCTCAGTGCTACTGGCAACGATCCAGGCAGAAGAGCAACATGTGAAGGGCTCGTGGAGAGGTTTGCCTTCCTTGTCAATAACCCATCTTGAGCTCTCCAGCTTTTCCCAGCAGCTCTCAGGATATTTACCTTCCTGGGAGGCCAGGTCTCTTGTGCATTCAAGAGGACAGACAGAACTCCTCCACTTGACTTCTTTGAGTCTCAGAGGGGAAACTGGCTGAGGTGTTCAAGTAGGTGAACCCATTTCTGGAAGTTAGCAACAGAAGCCTGATTTGGCTTTCAATTTAAAAATGTTTCAACTCAAATGGTAAGCCACAAGGCTTTTAAAATTTGGCTCTTTTTTAAGCTGTACAATTACCCTTCCCAAGAAATGTTAGGACAAGACAATTAACCATGTTATTGATTTTCTAAAATATTCTTAGCGTGACTTCATCAGGAAATCTGCTGATGTCGGGCCATAAGAGCACTCACTGACCACACCAAGCCGTCTTTTCCAGCTGGGAAGGTCTCTCTCACCTTGAAGATGCCTGGGTTTCACCATGACATAGGATGAATACCTCGAGGGATTCATGAAGAGCTTTTAACTATCATTTATTATCCAAGACCCAGAAACCCCAATGGAAACTCATGCTCATAATACAGATCGGCACAGTGTTATCCAACAGCCCTGCACTAACTCGCTCTAACAGAGTGAAAATGAGCAGGGAATTGCCAGTCTCATAAGCTGCAGCACATTTTAGCAGGCTGGGTATGTCCCCAGGGTCTCCAGGGAACCTGCATGTGAGTCATTCAGTCAGGATGAAACGGAACCTCTGTGTCCTCCATCCAAGGTCAGTCGTGCATTGGATTTAACTTACCAGGCTCCACAAAAAAGTACAACTGTACTTCCCTTTTTCTGGGCCAATGTAGCAGTGTAATTAGGAACAGTGTGTCAGCTTCAGCCAGAAGAGCTACCCACAGGCAAAAAAGAATAGGGAAATCCTAGCAGATAAACACTCTGTTAGCCACTTGACAGGTGAGGTGATGAGGAGATTAGAGATGATCTGCTTAAAGTCATGTGAGACTGCAACCAACCTGGGAACTGTCCTCAGATCTGCAGTCACACTCATCCATCAAGTACTCCTTCATACTCATCTTTCTTCTTGGTAGATGGCGAGATGCACTACCATCTAGCAATTTCTCAGCACCATGCGCACTGAAAGAAGCAATTTAAGGAGAGCTGAGGGTCTTCTGTTAATTTAGCAAACCGCCATTTTTTTTATCCTACCAAAGTCATTGCAAGGAGAGAATCTGCAGTGAGAAGGAACTACGTGTTTCTGCAACATCAACTTTCAGTCAACAGCACCCATTCATTCACTTTCTAGAAATAACAAAAAATATGAGGTGTTCACATTTGGAGCCAAATTAAATTTTTTCTCATATTCTTCCCATAGAGCTTAACACCTTTTTTTTTTTTAATATGGTTATTTACTATAATTATACTTAATTAGTGTTAAAGACATTATTTCATGTGAAATGTTGTGGGTCTTTTAAAATAGGAGACACTGGGAAAAAATAGAGGATTGCTTTATCAAACACATTAAACTCTATCTCTATCTGATTTTAAAAAATTGCAAAGCACAAATTATTCAGAGCTTAGCACTCAGTGTCTCTTCCTTGGCCTATAAAGTCAACAGTTATGGTGTTAAAGTTTAATCAATCCCATAAAATGTTACTCAGAAAGTGACCCTGGTGTTATGGCTGAAGTACATCTCCTACATTAAAAAGCACTTTTGTGGAAGCCAGAGCAGTGTTATTGAAAGAGAGAGCTAATAGGTATCTAGATGAGGTTATGAAAGAGAGGTGGAAATAAAGGAGAGCATTGGGAAAGGCAGTAGAAGGAGGAAAGTAAGAGGAGATGGAGGAGAAAAACCCTTTTTTTCCAAGTGACTCCCCATAGGGCTAAAGGAAAATACATGAATGCTCAGGCTGGAAGAACAAAAACCTCTTTTGACAATTGCTCAAAAGCAGAGTTCTTAATGAATTTCATAGTAAAGCTGGATGCAATTTTCACAGTCAGCACTGGAAGATTACAGCAAACAAGCCCGATGATAACATCACTGTAGAAAGGTGACAAAGCATGACTGATTCCTGCAAAGAATTGGTTTTTGGATACTGTTAGGATGAGGTTAATTAAACTACAAATTCATCAGAACATTATATTTATTGGCAAAAAAATAAAGCCAGAAGATCACTAATTATTGTCCGTGAACATTCTTTTTGATCATTATCATCCTGACTATTGATTCATTTCCTAACGCTGAGCTGCCTTACACTGCGACGTGCTAACGCTAGATAGGATATACTACGCCTTGTCACATATTCCACTTCATACATGTTTCAGGTTAGAACAGACAGCACCCTTCGACATTTATATCAGCGTACCTGATAACTCTGGTAGTGTCATCAGTGAAGACAATGAAAGCACATAAACACTTCTGACGGAGGTAACGGGTTAAAAACTGAACAGCATGCTGCCAGATCTCTGCATTTCACCCAGCAGAATTTAGACTCCACCAATAGATTCATAAAAGTCTACCAGATTTCAGGTCAAGATTATTAACTATGATGAACCTTTGATGCAATATATCATGTCTTCCAGACCCATGTCTAAGCATGAGCAAACTAAGATTATCAGAGGCATTCAGAAACTACTTAATTTAGTCACCTTACCAGAAACAGTCTCCTATGTTAGATGGTATGCAGGAAGAACTAAACAGAGACAGAGTCTGAGGACAATTCAGTTTTAAGAAGAAGCTGAAGAAAAATTGTTTTAAGATGGAAAAAAATATTTCTCTTTCAAAGGCCACTGTCTCCAAATCACTCACCAGTGATTAGCAGTGTATTCCCAAACCCTAAAGAAAACAATATTTGTTTGCTTACTACCTATGAGAAATTTCAAGTGACTTTTTTCTCAGGGCTAGGGATGAGGAGGAGCCCATATTGTACATATTATTTCAAGTTAGTTATGCCCTGAAGTGAGAAAGTCATCCACAGCATCATAACACAGTAAAGTGCTAGTGTTTCAGCCTGTCGTGGTTTTTAGCTGGAACAGAGCTGGGTTTCTTTTCAGTAGTTAGAACAGTGTTACATTTTGCTTTCAGTGCGGGATTTGTTATGAGAGGAACACTGATAACATACCAGTGCTGGCATTTTTGTCTCTGGAAGTGAAGGACTTTGTGTTCTGTTACTCTACAAGTGCAAGATCTAAGGGGGTGAGGAATATTTAAATTTATAAGCTAAATTGGCATTTGGGTATGCCAATGGGATATTCCATATCATATCATGTCATGTCCAGTATATTAGTGAGGGTCTCTTCCTCTTTGGCTCTCTCTGACTTTCTCTCGGGCTCTGGCTCTTCCGGGATTGCGGTTTCGGTTCAGGATTGTCGCTCCTCCGGGACCGTTGTCTGGGAATGGGCCGGGCTTGGTCAGTGGGTGGTGAGCAGCTGCACAGTGTATCACTCCTGTGCATATTTTATTACTATTATTATTATCATTACTATTTTAATATCAGTATTATTCAAAGTTTTATTTTATTTCAATTATTAAATTGTTCTTACCTCAACCTATGAGAGCCTCCTTATCCTCACCCCAAATTCTCTCCCCTATTCCCTGGGCAGAGGGGGAAGTAAGTGAATGGCTGTGTTTGGCTGCTAGCCCAGTGGTAGCCAAGTGCTTGTCAAGTGCTAGCCAAATGAAACCACCACACAGCCTTAATTTTAACTAAGGTAGTTAGTACTTGCTATTTTATTAAAAGATGATCCAAGCCTGATCTGGGCTGGATTCCAGAACTGCTATTCCAGAGCATCTTTGACTGCAGTAAAGATTTGGTTGTAGTTCTGAAGAGGAAAACAGGAAAGCTCTCATCTTAAGGAAAAAAAAAAAAATATATATATATATTGTAAGAAGCACCATTGCAAAAGCCATCTAGAAAACAACGCTGGACAGCTCCTTCAGCCTGCTGGGCCCTCCAAGACAGACCCCTCAGCAGCCAGCCTTCCTTCCACAGCTGTTCTCCTCCAGAATCTCGGCATCCAAAAGGAAACATTCTCCAAACTAATTTGAGTTACATCTCAAATAAACGTACGTTCATTATCAAGTGAAAAATATACAAGGAAGCAGATACCTGCAATGACTCTAATAGAAGGTAAGTATTGACTTTTGGGGGCTTTGCAGATTAGACTGCATGTCAGAAACAAGAGCATAACCTAAAGAGTAAATTATGACAAGTTATTCACAATTCCTACACGTTTGCAGTTCTGCACAAGCTAATCTGTAAAGGCCAGGAGATGCTAGAACTCAGCTGAACAAACTTGAACATACAAAGTCATCAGAATCTATCGTCCAGGCTCATACCAAGTTACATTAATCTGAATTTCTGTTTGAACCTCTGAGTTCACACAATTTGGAATTCCCCCAAGTTTTTACAGTGTTCAGAGCTGATGTTTTGTCTAGTTTAATCTTGAAATGTATGGTAATGCAAGAAATATTTTAATAAATGTAATCTTTTAATCAGAAGAGAAATCAGAGTAAGAATTCAGTTGTTACTTCTAAACAGCACTCACAACTCAAAAACTGAGGCATTCTGTACAGTGTTTATACCCAACTATGCCAAAATTTGTTTTTGACACACCTATTCTGACTGCAAGGCAAAGGTATAGAATAAAATTATGAGAAAACCCACCTTATTAACTCAAAGACCTTGAATTGTCCAGGTGAATTTGCAAACATGCAGAAGTTTACATCAACAGAACACAAATTCTAAAGTCCTCAACTTGCAAATGAGGTCCAGAGCTCCAGAATGACCCAAACTGGAAGCACAAAAGACTGATTAACTTATTGTATCCATCTTCCAGTCCACTGCAGCAGTTTATATGCTTTTTTACTCCCCAGGATATCTTTAAACAGCTTTAACCACAGGTTTTCCTCCCTGCTGAGAGACTACTGCACAGCTGCAGCTGCCATCACCAAAGTTTTCCTTCAATATTTAAACTAAACATTTTGCCCTGCTTTTCATCTTGTTATTCTAAATTTTTAAGTCCTATATACAATAAATAATCCTTTCTCTTTTTAAATTTTTTTTCCTGATGAAAAATATTAGTAGACCATGATTTCTTGCTCAAAATTGAGATATTTGTAAGGCAAACAGTAAATCATTCGTCTCCCTGCCATGTCTCGGAATAACAAAAATCAAAGTGAAGATCTCTCTAAATAATTTCACACCGAAATAAAGCTCTTTATCATCATCTCAATTAGAAAGATATTGTTAGTGAACATACACATAATCTGCAGTCGAAGGAAGGTCTAGTATTTAGCAGAGATGCAATGAATTATGAATGAAAAAATAAATATGTCTTCACTACAAAATTTAAATACAGATTAGTGTTTGAATCTCCCCAGCACAGAGGGAGGGTTGCTATTTCAGTATTCTTCTGGACAGTCTATTTAAATTATGAGCTAAAAAGGGCTTCTTTTTTTTATTCCTTTAAATAACTTATTAGTTAAAAGGATGTGAATTAACTTAGAATGAATGTTCAATTCATATAGTAGAATCACCATCATAATTATTACAGGAAGCTCTAATCATTACGCAGCCACTAATATAAGACATTCTGCTAGCTTGCCTTTAATGAACATGACTCACATTTCACTTTAATGATTCCTACACCCGTGTCTCCTCTGCGCCTTCTCCTTCTACCCAACCATGGGGGAAGGGTGGCCTACATAGCTTTTTAAAGATGAAAGGCTACTTTTTAAGAAAGGAGTCACTTCCAGTACCTCTGTTTTATAGGAGATCACACTGCAAAACCTTGGATAAATCTGAAGTCTAGAAAATCCTCAGAGCCATCTCCTTTCAAGGAGTCTCCAACTGGGCCACCCAAAATGGTTGCACACTGAAGGAATGATCTCTTCAAGGGGCCTGAGCATTTCCTCCAGAAGAGTCAACTTCTCATCTTACTCAGTCAACTCACTATTTTCTACAAGAGAATGCAGTGGCTGAAGCAGAGCAGAGCTCACAGGGAAGGGGCTTGCAGAGCTGGCAACAGAGAGATGCAAGTACACTGCATTAAGGACGTGCAACCCAAAGAGCCTGTGGGAATATTCCAAAAAGAGGCCCAGCACCTCACACCCTCCTTTCTCACCCAAATCTAGCCTCACTGTAAAAATCAGGTATTGAGGTACTGAAATGTCAGATGGCTACAACATTCCACATAGTACACTTACCTCCATCTCCTAGGGTGTTAAACAACTTCACAGCATAAAACATTTCTCAAAAAAAAATCCACCTCAATCAATCAGGTCACAATCAGAAATATCTCCATGTCAACCATAAACTATTGTTTGAGCAGCACTGCTAACAACAGCCACAGATACACACAAAGTCAGCTCTTCAAGTGTCCTCTACATAAAGAAATCACCCAACCATGTTCATGGAATGAGGGATAAATAAAATTGCTAATTTGCACAGGACTTCCATAACATTCCTTAAACTTTTGTTGCCAGTAACTACGCAATTGAATTGCGGAATTAATTTCACTACAACAACCATCATTTAACCAGAATCTTACTCCTGTTAACCTGACTGCTAGAACCAATTCTATGCCATGTGTTATCACAGCCTTCCCAAGGGGTAAGACTTTAATAGCTCAACACAGTCGGCTTCTGGTTTTATGGGTGGTGGTTACAGGTGTAAATAAATTACTTCTTTACACACCAAGAAATTCTCTATTGCACTCCTCAGTCAAATAGACTAAAACATTTTACAGCATTCCTGGGAAACAGATAAAGGAAAAACAAAGATGACTTCACAGAAGTTCTCTCACATTCATCCCATCCAGGTGTGATGTCTGGCACATAACCACAAAGCACCCAGCCACCTGAGGCCAGGGCTGAACAATACTACAGCCACTTAAAACACTGTCATTAGTCTAGGCGGGAATGATGTCATTATTAAAACCAGTTGAAAAGTTTAACATCACAGTTTGCTTCCCTTTATTTGGTAGTCTTTAGTTTTTTCTTAAATTTTACACACACAAACTCCTTCCCTCCCATCATTAAATTTTAGAGAGGCTTGCAAAGTTAAATCTCACTCACTTCCTTAAATTACTTTAATTGTCCAGAACCTGTTTAATACCCAATCGTAGAGGTAGCACTGTATAGGAATGAGGTTTGGTCCACTCCTGATTTGGAGACTCAAAAATATAACTGTCTTCCAAACTCCACAGGGTGCTCCTAGCAGGGGACAAGGACGGGGCACAGAGTGCAGTTCCCATGTCAAGATACTTGACTGCAAGCAGAGGACACATAACATTTTAGGAACAGCACAGGGAACAAAAAGGGTCTCTGATCCTGCACTAAAACAAGGAACCCCCTCCCAATTACCCAAGAAAGACAAGAGCCTGCCCTTTC